>NC_064621.1:240796878-240974378 GCF_023898315.1 Schistocerca nitens
CCTGCTAATTTCGGACCTCGTGTCGTGTTGAGCCAGTGGTTCTTGCACTGCCTTACAGTCAGTCACTACTTTCCTGTGTATGTGTGTGTAATTTTCACGGGTGAAGCCTCTTCCACCACTGAGAATACTAAACAGTAGCGGAGGTTACGTACCGCCCGATAAGAATCCCAACGCTATAGGTGTGAATAGCTATCAGCACAGATTATCAGTCAACGTGTGGGCAGGCCTACTTAGGCCCGTTTCTTCTTCCCTCCTGCTTAAATGCACCAGTAACACAGTGTTTGTCAGAGACGTACTATCTGGGTTCCTGTGATACATCCCACCCGCTATTTGTCAACAGTTGTCGTTCCAGCATAATGGAACCTGGGACAGACAGTCCCTGAAAAGAGGATAAGCAGAGGAGGTCCTGTTTCCTTGTCAGCACGATCACCTGGTCACTCTCCTCCCGAACAGGCCATGAAGAACCAACGGTACCGACTGGCCGCCGTGTCATCCTCAGCTCATAGGCGTCACTGGATGCGGATGTGGAGGGGTATGTGGTCAGCACACCGCTCTCCCGGCCGTATGCCAGTTTCCGAGGCCGGAGTAGCTACTTCTCAATCAAGTAGATCCTCAGTTTGCCTCACAAGGGCTGAGTTCACCCCGCTTGCCAACAGCGCCCGGCAGACCGGATGGTCACCCATCCAAGTGCTAGCCCAGCCCGACAGCGCTTAGCTTCGGTGATCTGACGGGAACCGGTGTTACCACTGCAGCAAGGCCGTTGGCTCACCTGGTCTCACCCCACTTGATTTCCTCTTGTGGGGCCATATGAATTGTCACGTGTACGATACACGTGTCTTGATTGAGGAGGATCTCCTGGAAAGAGTTCTCGCTGTTTGCTACACTGTTCGGACGACACCGAGGACATAAACGAGCGCAACAGGGCATTGTGCGGCGATGTCATACCTACGGTGACGCTCTGGCACGCCATTTTGAACAACTGTTGTAAATGTGTAGCATGTAGCAGCTTGTGAAACTTATGCAGGTAAATGGAATTCATTATTACTATACCATAGACCTAGGATTTTCTTTCCCTCTGGCATCAAGTTCCGCGCGCGTAGATAAGTACAAAATCACCGCAATATGTAGCAGACAGGTAGCAAATATGTTTTCCACCCATAAAACAACTGAACCACAGAATGAACATCAATACAGTAGTCACAAGTGCAGTGAACATGGTTTGAAAATACGGAACTTACTGGTCAAATCATTGGAATAAAGGCCGTAGGCGTATCACATCAACAGATCGCACAGATGGTTATAGTGAACGAATGGTGGCAAAGTGGGACTCAGGCAACACTGTGACAAGAACAGAAACCATGTCCTTCCAGCAGAACCACACCACGAGAAGATCGTAGGACTGTCGGCTAGCTTTGGGGAACAGACGAATGGCACCAGCTGAGATACAGCAGAAGGGCACAGTGTCACTACAAACCGCCGAAAACAGATTACTGGAAGTTGGTTTGAGATCGCGAGGCTCCAAGCGTTGTTTGCCGCTGACACCATGCCACAGCTTACAGAGACTTACGTGGTGTAGAGCAGGAGTCATCTGGAACAGAGTGTGGAGTTCTGTGTTGTTCCACGATGACTCTCTCTTTTATTTGTGGAATCATGTCGATGCCAACGTCCCTTTAGATGACCAGATGATACGTTCACGAAGCAGCGATTCTGAAGTTCCAGGCCTGGAATTATGGAGTGGAGAGATACTGGATATGAGAAGAGGGCTGATTTGGTAACAGTTGAGGGGAGGCTTACGCTCGCCATCATGTAGCAAGAGTTGTAAACCTTGCTGTCATACTCTCCTTCAGCAGGTTACTAAATGACTTGTACGAACAGTTAACAACACAAGGAATGTACAGATACTTGACTGGACTACCGAGTCCTCTTGCAGTGTCACGATGAGCTCTTTGCGATGCAAGTTTCTCTCTTCTTGGAGTAGACGAATCCAGATAATTTAGGGCTCCGTGTTATCATCAACTCCACTCGCTGGTTATCGCTAAATCTCCCCTTGACAATCAATAATACTGCACAATGATATTGTGCAATTCTATTGACATTCTCTCTCGAGTGCCTAATAATGTTGTCAATTGTACTGTCAACAATATGGAGCACATACTGTGGTTCGGTGTGTTGAACGATAAAGACGCTGCTGCTGTAATAATTGCTCTATTTTCTTAGAAGCAGAAAAACATTCTGGATGGAAAATTCGTTCAAGGAGGGTCAAATATCTCTCAAGGAAACGTGTTGAGACAACCGAGGTTAAACGAAAAAGAAAAAGGTTATAACTTTTGTGTGTTGAAGATCCAACATTTGATACTTTATTGAAAATGGTTCTCCCAAAACATTGGCTTCCCCATACACAGGCTGTTCCCCACCTGCCAGTGGATAAATTTCTGTAGGCACCCTTATCTCCACCATAAAAAAATGATACAATGACAGACGCAATTTCGCCAGTCATTGCTTATCTAGACCACTAGAGTAGAAGAATCACAAACGGCCTACAATCAAGGAAGTTGTCAGAACTACACGCCTTACTGGACAGCAGCGGCAAGGTGAGGAAATGTACACTGCCGTTACATACACTAATCCCCAGGGCTGGTGACTGGGGCGTTAGCGGCCACCAGGCAGGAAAAATATTCCTTGTTGAACATAACAAATCGTAACAAGCTGAACGCAGTAAATAGTAATAAGAAGTTGAGGAAAGCTAATCAGATCCGCTTTCCCCAAGCACTCCACTCATTGCTCTTCACCTTGGCGACACTACGAGCAGCAACTCGAACCCAAGTCACTGGAGAATCGCGAGATGTCACAGTGGTGGAGGTTTCTCTACTTGAATTGAAATTCACTCATGTTGAAGCGTGCAGGATCTGGTTTACGACGAGGTCGTGCAACCTCGTGACCACAGCCCTTCCATCCGGCAGTCCACGCGTGCCGCCAGTGGTCCTGGCGTGTTCTCGTACTGCGCGGACCTGGCTCCTCCAGAGTCCCCAACCGAAATGGCACACTCACACGACCCGGAGAAACAACGATGTCGTCCCAAAGATAGGGCAACAGTACTACATATCGATAACCGCCACTGCTGCGACTAGCGGACTGCCAACGCTTGCGAAACGAGTGGCGCCAGTTAAGACGAGAAGAATACAAACAACCGCAACTACGCCAACTAAAGGATGTGGTCTGGCCTCCAACAGAGGGTGGAAACCTACAAATAGCAATAACGCGAGCCGCGGCACGGGTCAGTGATCCCCTGTCAAAGGCCTGAATTACCACCTTTTGAAGCACGGGACGCTGCAGGACGTGCAGGAAGAGAGTCAGTTTAGTTCTGGAAAGTACCGCAAGGGATGTGCAGCCTTGCCGACTCCAGTGTCGTGGATAGTTGCGTTAGGTTTCTCGGCTGAGGATCTATGGCGCGAATAGCCCGATGGACGTGGTTCCACATACCCTCGGAGACTTTGTTGGCCAGGAGAGTACAGTAAACTCATCCCGGTCCTCTTTAAACCACGCGTGTACATTGCGAGCTGTGTAACACGTTGCATTTTCCTGCTACTATATGCCATTATGCTGAAGAAAAACAAACTGCATGTAGCACTGGACATGGTCCCCAAAGGATAGATGCGTATTTTTCTTCATCCATTGTGCCTTCCAGATTGAAGGCATCGCCCAGGGAATGCCATGAAAACATTTCCCTGGTTACAACGCATGTAGGGTGTTTCTTTTCAGACGTTTCACGGCTTATAAGCCAATGACCGTCTGTCTGCTATGTCTGATTGACCATAAAACATGATTCATCTGAAAAGACAACTCAAGACGTCCAGTTCCAGTATTGGCGTTCAAATTCCAGCCTTTTGCGCCGGTGAACAGCAGTAAACATGGGTGTATGAACCAAACACCTGCTGCAGAGGCCCATATGCAGCAACGTTCGCTGAACGGTTGTTGAGGAGACGCTTTGGTAGCGCCTTGTTGCTTCTGAGTGGTAAGTTGGTCAGCTCTTGTATGTCTATTCCCCCGTACACAGCTGCCGTCTATGACCCCTGTCATCCATAGCCCATGGTGCGCCATAGTAGCCCCAGCGCCGGATTTGGATAGCGCCATTTTGCTATACGCGGTATACTTTCAGAGCGGCAGCACGCGAACGGTTTACGGACTTATCTATTTCGACAGTGCTTCATTCCTTGGCCCGAACGCCAATGATCATTCCCTTTCGGACATCCGATAAATTGCTGTCTTTCTGCATTATGCCAACCACTGCACTGTTTTCTGCTTGGCCCCGACATACTTCATATGTACTCCACTGCTAGTACTGCTACCCGCCGTCTGTGTGTGGTTATTGAAGGTCGATGTCGAACATAGGTGGCAGCGCGTTTGAGGCGCCATGTCACGGATTGCGCGGCCCTTCCCGCCGGAGATTCGAGTCCCCTCTCGGGCATGGGTGTGTGTTGTTCTTAGCATAAGTTAGTTTAAGTTGTATTGTATTGTATTGTATGTGAACCGGGGGCCTAGAAACGACGGAGAGGCTCCGTCCCCGCCGCAGCCGCAGTGGTCCACAACCCCACGACGACTACCGCAGTTCACTTCACCCCTCCGCCGCCCCACACCGAACCCGGGGTTATCGTGCGGTTCGGCCCCTGGTGGACCCCCCAGGGAACGTCTCACACCAGACGAGTGTAACCCCTATGTTTTCGTGGTAAAGTAATGGTGGTGTACGCGTACGTGGAGAACTTGTTTGCGCAGCAATCGCCGACGTAGTGTAGCTGAGGAGGAATAAGGGGAATCAGCCCGCATTCGCCGAGGCAGATGGAAAACGGCCTAAAAACCATCCACAGACTGGCCTGCTCACCGGACCTCGACACAAGTCCGCCGGGCGGATTCGTGCCGGGGACCAGGCGCTCCTTCCTGCCCGGAAAGCCGTGCATTAGACCGAGCGGCTAACCGGGCGGGCTTTAGTTTAAGTTAGATTAAGTAGTGTGTAAGTCTAGGGACCGATGACCTCAGCAGTTTGATCCCTTAGCAATTCACACACACTTGAACATTTTTCGAACATAAGCGATGGTCACATTAATATACCTTGACCATATATTACACTACACTACTGGCAGGTCTTTCGGAGGCTAGAAATTTACAGGCGCAGTTTCTCCTTACCGCATTTGAACTTATTAAACGTATTAACGGTCTTGTAAACCGTCGTCGCAAGTTTTGTAAACCATCGTCGCCAGTTTTGTAAACCCTCGTTGCCAGTTTTGTAAAGGCCTCGTCGCTAATGCTGTGGAGGCCGAGTTGCCACAGTTGTTACGACGGACCGAGTTCGTGAAACGGCTTCTGGTGCAGTACACTGCTAAGACAATTTCTCCCTGCCAATATTACACAGCTACGCCCCAGGGTCAAGTAACAGGATAGGAGAACGAAGGTTCTACAACACTCCAACAAATTAGTAATTAAGTCACACAAATGAGTTAAAAAGGTTTACTTATCTCTGTGACGTGTCGAATAGCGAAGTCTGCAACACTGCATGTAATGTAACACAAAAAAGGCCCTCAATAGCTAAGTGAAGATAATCGTAGGTAAACTTTTCAGTCATAGCAAATGCAATTTACAGCAACTGTCTATTCACTCCTAAGAGTTAACTTGTCTGTTCACTTCTGACCATTATCTATAACCAACTGGGCGAGAGCTGCTCTTCCATCATACGAGTAGGCTTCTGTCCGTTGTTGTCGCCCGTTCATTGGCCGATTGTACTCGGCCGGCAACTGGCCAAGGCAAAGTCGATATCTTCATCCTCAACGCCTCTGTCTTCTGCTAACACAAAATATTTTTCCGCAATAGCATCCGGTTCCCGTCCGATATACATACACCCATCACATTTATTTCGTCAGTCTTAGGCGTCATTCGTTTCCTTTGTTATTCATTGTATTTTGAATCGAAGTAGTCCTATGCATGGCAGTGGATTCTCCCATGAAGGGATGGACTAAACATTGTGATTACCACTACAGACGAATCTTCGCGGTCCATTACGTCCATATTGTGCCTCGAAATTTCGTGACGATTGGCCTCTCATCTGGTCGATGTCGACTAGCGATACAAGTATTTCAAGAACCTCATTTATCGATCTTACGCCTAAAAAAAGCCTTGTGTATTACCTCAGGAGCCACTACGTTTCGACCTACGATACGGTCACAAAATCTCCCTACAACGCTTTGACGTAGTCCGCTCTGCATACGAGAGTGGGAACCATTCAACTTCCCTGCTTTCTAGTGCTTAAGGGGAGTTGGAACGCCCTATCCTGACAATGTAAATTTAGTGACTTGGCTTCCCTGTATTTTCAGGCACCACTGCAGCTATTGACATGAAACTTTTACAGGACATTCAACTGTATGTTCTGAGTCTACTGAACTACAATAATTGCATTTCAACCACTGCTTTCGGAAGTACGATTTTTTAACCACACGGTTAAAATTTTGTGTACTTTTTTGTATGTTATCCTAAATAATTTTAATTATACATAACATTATGTTGCTCTTTTAGTTCAGTACACTCAGGATATGTATGTTATTACTCCCTGGAAATTTGAATACTCTACTCGAAGTGTTTCTGAGATTTAGGGAAAAATGCAACAGAAAATGTAAATTTTCAGGAACGGCCTCTAAAGTTTGAAAAGACTGGAACTCAACTATGCTTAATTTTTTATTTTTAGTCACTCAGAAGCATCCTGCACCATACTGTATATAATACTCTTGATCTTTTTTCAAGTTTTTTTTCTTTTCTTCTTTTTGGACTCCTTAGTGGCCAACTGTGCTGCATACTCTGCTTAATCAATGCGAACCTTGTCCATCCGTTCAAGTTCTCTGATGCAGTTTGCTCCAGGATTAATTCCCATAAGCTGTAGCACTTTCATCCTACCAGTGTTGCCATCATTAAAAGCAATTACAGCATCACTGACCCCCCACTTCAGTGTCTTCATTCCAACAAAAACATTTTTTAGTAAGCGAGTCCACATAAGATTATTGAACGATTCAATGGGATTTTGAGTCTGACCATGCAGACACGTCTTCAGTAATTCAGGATTTGCCAGGTCTCTGTAAATAGATGACTGCTGCTAGAATGGAATGTTTATGGCTGTACAAACTCTTTGAGTACTGCGCGTTGCAGTAATTCCACCATGAATCAGGTCCAGGAAGGTATAGGCGGTGTACTGGTTTTTCATCAGTTGACAGTCTGTGGAAGAAGATAGCCCATACCGCCTGCTTCATTTTCAACAAATCATCAGTATTATATCTAATGGCCATCCCATAATACTGCTGTAGTTCAACAATCACTTTGTCTGTCGGGTTGCCTCTTATGGTTTTACCATCAGAAAGTTTCTTATCTCTCAAACTTTGTTACAGCTTCCTCAACCAGGTGGCCATCCTCTTCTGGACATGACCAACTCATTCCAGTTTTATGATAATCTTATCACCGTAAGGCTGAGCGGCTACTACACTATTATATGCTTTTTAGTCTCCATCACCTAATGGTGGTGGTGGTGGTGGTGGTGGTTAGTGTTTTACGTCCCGTCGACAACGAGGTCATTAGAGACGGAGCGCAAGCTCGGGTGAGGGAAGGATTGGGAAGGAAATCGGCCGTGCCCTTTCAAAGGAACCATCCCGGCATTTGCCTGAAACGATTTAGGGAAATCACGGAAAACCTAAATCAGGATGGCCGGAGACGGGATTGAATCGTCGTCCTCCCGAATGCGAGTCCAGTGTGCTAACCACTGCGCCACCTCGCTCGGTCCATCACCTAAGAACTTAGTGTAACACACTCCGCTTTCGTTCACAGATGGGCTAAAAATTTCAAAAGCTGCAGAGGCCTCCATATCACCACTTGTTTCTTCATAATTTCTGTCACAGATATGCCCTTCTTCATTCCCTGATTAACACTTATAATAATGTTTGGTTAAAATCTGGAAATCTGTTACCTTTCCAGTATCCACACTGGTCACTGTAGCAACAGAATTCTTAGAACTGTCGTCGCACTTATGCCAAGTGCCATCAGAAGCTACTGGTATGTCAGTCATACCATCATTTATTTTAACAATTTCGTTTGCAGAACCCTTCACTGACGCACATGCAACAGATTCCACAGAAGCTCCAATAAATCCTGCACAACATGGTTGTTGTCATTTGGTATTTCCTCACCAATGTACAGCTAGTGCAAAAGCTCAGATCATATTTAGCTGTGTACACATTTAATATTATTAAAATGCAACAGATAATGGGTTAACATATAAAAAAGATCATTGCAGTGGAAACAAATTACGTAAAACTTTGAATAGTGGAGCAGGAACAATAGCAAAAAGAACCAGAACGGAAAAGAGGAGAGAAATGGGGGGTAGAGGGGGAGAAGGATAAGGGGGTATCGTGGAAGACGAGCGAGGGGGAAGAGAAAAGTCTCGATCTTTCATACTACTGTAGGATATGTTATATTCCTCATATGTTAATGCTAGTGGTACTTGAGTTTCTTCATTGTTATGATGTAGATATATTTCTAGAGATTTGATGTTCACCGTTTTTCAGACATGTTACGTTTGAGAGTTATACACATTTGCCATATTCCCTCCTCCATCTCTCTCTGCCCCCTCCCCCCCCCCCCCCGTACCACTACTCCCATTCCTCTCCCTTTTCCCCCTCTTCTCCCTTTTTCCGCTCTGGTTCTTTTCGCTATTGTTTTTATTGCGCTGTTCACAGTTTTACGTAATTTGTTTCTGTCACAGTAACCTTTTTTAGATGGTCACTTATTTTTGTTGCTATTTATTAATATTAAATACGTAAACAGCTAAATATGATCTGAATTTTAATGCCATAATTTTAATTTTAACATTTTAAGTAAGTTCAGCATGACAAATATTCATTCACTGTCTAGCACACTTCTTGCACGTACTACTAGTGCCCTCTCTTGCCAGAAACATTTCTTAGCCCAAGCGTTGAGAACGTGACGCTAGTGCACTACCGAATGACAACAACCATGTTGTGCATGTTATAATTATTAAAGAGGTGATATTTTATATTCGACTGACGTCTTTCGGCTATATTTTAACATACCTCTGCCACAACATGTAATCCAGTAAGTTTGAATAATTTTCTTGCATTCGTAATGAGACAATATTGTACCTATGTACATATAATCTTAATACGCTTTTACTGTTAAGCTGATTAGGTTGTCAGTATTTCCTCCTGAAGAAGGTGTTTTTACAAACGTTAAAAACCTGGTAAACAGGTTTTGATAAACTTCCCATTTTGCAAACTGATTGGCTGTTTCTACAAGAAAATGTTGTTATTACACACAATACTGATATTTAATAGCACATCAAGGTCAGCAATGGGAATGCCATGTTATGCAGTGTAACTTCTTGTTGCGGGTTTTGGGTCTGTCATTTAACACATTTTTAAATTACAAAAGATAGACAGATGTAGATTTCAACCACCCACTTTCGCTAAAATGCTGCGTCTGAGTGCAGCGTTTGTAATCTATAAAATTAAAGAATTGGGTGCCCCAGCTGCAATAACATAATTACAATTCCTCATAATGTCTTTTATTTCTGTATGAATTATCATTAAATTGGAATCTTTAGAGAATTACTGTGGTGTCACCGCCAGACACCACACTTGCTAGGTGGTAGCCTTTAAATCGGCCGCGGTCCGGTAGTATACGTCGGACCCGCGTGTCGCCACTGTCAGTGATTGCAGACCGAGCGCCGCCACACGGCAGGTCTAGAGAGACTTCCTAGCACTCGGCCCAGTTGTACAGCCGACTTTGCTAGCGATGGTTCACTGACAAATTACGCTCTCATTAGCCGAGACGATGGTTAGCACAGCCTTCAGCTACGTCATTTGCTACGACCTAGCAAGGCGCCATTATCATTTGTTATTTATCTTGGGATGCATGTACCGTCAGACCGATGTTCACCAATTATGGATTAAAGTTAAGTATTTCACCATCTGCGTCCGTTTTTCTAAGTTCTAATTTCCTTGTCATTTTCCAGACCTCACGCCAGCCTGCGTGAGCTTAAACGCGTGCCTTTCGGTCTCCCGTCCATTGTGGATTGGCTGTCTTGCCAGTCCACAACAATTACTTCACAACTTTCTCTGAATTATTTGAACCAAACCAACTAACATCCTTCTCTAACAAACTAAGATATAACATGCCCATTATATTAAAAATTATCTCATGATGATATTATCAACTCTGGCGCTGAAAACGCAATGTGATGGGGTAACAAGAACTTGGGAACTACAGTGCCAATGTTCTACTGCTCCTCGGTCTATGTGCTGATTATGAATTCTTTATTACCAACACTCAGTTTCACCTGCCTAATCGTTACAAGACCACTTGGATGCATCCTCGCTCGAAGAACTGGCACACCCGTAACTACATCGTCGCCAGACAATGTGCTAATAGGGATATCCTGGTCACCAGGACCGCAAGAAACATCAAAAGCTACTTTTCTGCTGGTTAAGGGTCTCAGTCTGTCGCAAACCTGAAAGATCATCCGTAACCTGCCCAGACGGAAATTCGTCACTTCTAAAACTTCATATTAAATCCATTGTTACAGATTACAGCAATTCAATCTCAAATACGCTGCGTAGTCATCCTCTCAGAACTAACAGTGGAAATCTGTAGTGCGCCACGCTTCAGACGGTCATTACTGAGTCATATGAGGGAGAACTCGATTTTGTGGAGAAGACAAAAAGAAAAGGCTGCTTTGATGAACATAATAAAGAAATTATGCGGCTGATCACTGCCCTCCCAGTCTTTCTTCAAAACACAAATTCGGAAAATCCAGAATATCTGGTGCCAACAAACAGCTGAAGAACTGCAAACACTAGCTGATGCCCAAGAGCTGCAAAAATTCTATGTAGGTATGAAGGACATATACAGCCCAATTCGTCTCATCAGAGACACTGAAGACTGCTGACAGTTCCATCACTTTAACTGATAATTAAAAATATCTTAGAGCCTTTGAAGGCAAATTTCTCTGCGTTTTTGAATCGTGCCCTCAGTGTTGCTGAGAACTTTCTTTGTAGCGTCCCTCAGCAGCCCCAGAAACCATGGATGGCAATTCCACTCACATAAAGAGCTTTCCCAAATCAGTCAGTCAACAAAGCCTGATGACATCTATCTGGATTTGATACAAAAAGAAAGGTATAACCTTGAAGACTAGACTTTTTATACTCATCCTCTTAATTCGGGAAACTCGAGAAGTTCCTGACGATCTGAAAAATGCTAGCATCACTTGTTCAAGAAAGGTAGTGCATGCGGGAACAACCGTACTCCAGCACTCTTTGCACTGTAAATGGCTGTGATGCTGTATGAATCATCTGCAAACAACCAAGGCATTAAGTTTCCTTTTGGTTGGCGTCTCTTCAGTCTTCCAAGACTTCATTCACAAAGTCCTACCTAGAGTACTAGGTGGCAGAATTACAGCAAAGGAAGGAAGGAAGGGAGATTAGGGTTTCACGTTCCGTCCACATCGAAGTCACTGTAGACGGAGCACAAGCTCGGAATGTTTCAAAGAATGAGAAGGAAATCAGGCAGGCTCTCTCAAAGGAACTATACCGATATTTGCCTGCAGTGATTTACCTAAATGTGGATGGGCGGACACGAATTTGAAAAGTTGACACCCCGAAAGCGAGTCAAGTGTGCTAACATGTTCAAATGTGTGTAAATTCCTTAGGGACCAAACTGCTGAGATCATCGGTCCCTAGACTTACATACTACTTAAACTAACTTATGCTAAGAACAACACACACACCCATGCCCGAGGGAGGACTCGAGCCTCCGGCGGGAGGGGCTGCGCAATCCGTGACATGGCGCCCCAAACCGCGCGTCCACTCCGCGCGGCAGTGTGCTAACCAACGTGCCATCTACAGTATACCGTTGATGTCTCATCTCCTACTCTAACACCAGCAGAGTTACAACAGTCAGTCAGCTGCTCGCTTTGGTCTTACCGTGAAAGCGATAAAAACGAAGCTAGTCATACAACCTGTCACAGGATTTACTCTTGCTGAATTCAGTACCTCCATCTTGGACAGAACACTGGAGTAGGCTGATCACTTTTCATATCCTGGAAGCATCTTGTTTAACCGCCATACCTGCGAACAGGATGCTGGTAAAGTAAGGTGCTGACCGCTTAGCCTTCGGACAGTTAATTCGCAATCTTCACTAACAAAGAACTAAAGCTGTACCTCGAACTCTAGGTGCACCGAGCTGTTGTCATTTTCACGCTCTTGTATGGCTGTGAAACGTGGACACTCTATCGCCATGATATCAAAAAACTTGAGCGCTTCCGAAAAATTGGAGCGCTTCCGGAAAATTGACCAAGTGTGAGCAGGATTCGCACACTAAGTTTTCCGTGCACGGTATCGGACCCAAAAATTTCAAGACCGCGTCAAAATCTCCATAGCAGTTTCTCTGACTATCCTGGAAATACAAAACGAAGTGAGGGGGTGACTTCAGCTTATATAAGTAAATATAGAACATGTAATAAGATATTTTATTCAATTACTAAAACATGAGTAGAACTTGCATTTTATGTTTCCGTGTAGTAATTATTATTAATAATTATCTCATGATGATCTTTACCAACTTTGGCGTTGAAAATGCAGTTTGATGTGGTAACAAGGATTATGTGCTGAACATGAACACTTTATCACCAAGTTCTGCCTGCCTAATCGTTACAAGACCACTTGGAAGCATCCTTGCTAGAAGCACTGGCACATCCTTGATTATATCATCACAGGGCAATGTGGTAATACGGATATCTTTGTCATCAGGACCGCAAGGAATATCATAAGCTGCTTATCTGCCGGTTGAGGATCTCAATCCGTCGCAAACCTAAAAGATCATCTGTAACCTGCTCAGAGAGAAACTCGTCACTTCTAAACTTTAAATTAAATCCATTACTACAGATCACCGAAATTCAATCTCAAATAACCTGGGTAGTCATCCAGCCAACACTAGTGAAACATTCGTCTATTATACCTTTGACATGATGAATACAATGTGTGTTCTTAAGGCAAAAATATATTCTTTATGTGAGATAATCACAGTTTAACAATTATCAGTTTTTTTTTTACTTTACTTGTACTATGAAACTTTGCTTCTTACCAAATTCAATGATGCCAGGTCAACTGGGAGTGCCCTATAGCTTTTAATAATCGAGTTTTCGAATATCAAAATAAGTGACATCAATGGTCTTTCTTTTGACTGAATCGTCTTATAAGCTTAAAGTTTTCACACTTCCGAGGTTCCATCGACCTTAATATGTGATATAAATTTGGACTTGATACGTCTACTGGTTTCTGAGAAAAAGGCGTGTTAACATTCGGACAGACAGGCGGACAAAAAGGCCATCCCACAACTGTTCCGTTTTTACACATTGAGCAAGGAACCCTAAAAACGAGATGCACCTTGATTATTAAATAGAAGGACTGTGTGACCAAAACTGCGGTTCTCAAAGAGGCGCAGCTAAATAACACTGAGGCAACCATCATCATTCATCCGCCGAGTCACGTTCACCACATGCATGATACTACGTTTCCCTGCTGAGTCCGTTATGGCCAACTCTGCTCTGGCAATACACTTCATGGAGCCTTTCTAAGCCTTTTAAAGATCACTTGAAACACATCATGAAGACGACTGGTATAAATATACAAACATGTGAAGGATGTTCTGCGGACCTTTTACTGCGGAGGAACACTACGTCCACTGCTGTCATGAAGAAGCAAGGCGACAGGCAAGAAAAATCGGACAGTTACAGCCCCCGCCCTCCTCCAAACATTTAGCACGATTTGAGTGGGCGCATGTTTTGTGCCAGGACTGGTCTGTTCAGTCATCAGAAACACATCCATAAGCTCCGTTGACATGTGCACTCTCTGTAGGGGTAAGTTATGCATATTCAGAACCTAAGTGTTAGTTGTTAATGAAATTGACAAATGGATTGTTAGAGTCAACTGTGTACTCTCATACGTTAGTGCGTTTACTTTAACAAGCTGTGATTAATTTCTATGGCATCAGCAACTGACTACATAGTGCACATTGGAAAAAGGTAGCATTTAGACCAGTGGCTGTTTGCGCCACTGTGCTCCCACTCGACTGGGCTGAATGTTTATCAACAATGATCTCACTTGGTTTGGTTTGGTTGTTTGAGGGGAAGAGACCAAACAGCGAGGTCATCGGTCTCAACGGATTAGGGAAGGATGGGAAAGGCAGTCGGCCGTGCCCTTTCAAAGGAACCATCCCGGCATTTGTCTGAAGCGATTTAGGAAAATCACGGAAGACCTAAATCAGGATGGCCGGACGCGGGAAATGATCTCACTAATCGTCACTGTTTACTCTTACAAGCAGTCTTCAGTGAATGTTCACCATAAACTGGTCTTATGTCGGGCATAGCAGCAAAGCGCCTCCACGTAGGAGTCCACCGAAAATCATTGTCTGGAAAGACTGGTAAGTACTGTTACGGCACAGAATACTAAGGGGTGGAAATTAGAAAAAAATTGTTAAATCTCGTTCACACTGACACAGGCTAAATCAAGTCATGCCAGATACAGAGGCAGAAGCAAGAAGCGAGCGAGTATGTCACAGGTGGGTCAGGTCGACAACACAGCACAGCGCTGTCTGCCAAGTCAGGATATGCATTCAGCAGAAAGAAGACTGCGACAGAAAACCAAAGGAAGCGAGACAAGAATATTCTTTAGCTTGTAAGACATGGTGTAAGAAACTCTGTCTCTTTCACTAGAGCTCATAGTCAGGAACCGTCACAGTAGTTTAACAGCTTGTTAAGTGAATATAGCAGAATGAGGACACAGTCATTAGGAATCGACCCTCGTGTCATAGTCTGATGCTGGCCCGCTTTAAATACCCCAGCTCTTTTCGTGAGTTGATCATTGGGACGATGACATTTACAGCGACAGCACTTAATTCCGTGAATACAATACTGTAGTGAATCTGTGTCCTAGATTCTACAGCACAGTCTACGAACTAGCCAAAGATGCACTCAAGATGATGGCCTTCTCCTGGTGAACTTCATGGTGCTTGCCACCTATCAACTGCACCTTCACTGATGGAGAAACTATCTTCCGACAATGCCACATCACATAGTGCTGCCAACATAGAACTTCAACATGGAAGACAACTACAGGGCCTCTTGGGGTCCATGTTCCTGATCAACTCTCAGGTGCATCCAAATGCACAAATCTACCATGGATGTGGAGGAGATCAATCGACCACACGACAACTGACACCAGGTACTTCACTGATGGATCATCAAGGGTCATTGTAGAATTCGGAGTGGGAGCAAAGACACTCCAGTAGCCAGTGCAAGAATCAGTTTGTGCTGGGCAATGGCTGCGCCTGATCGCCAGTAACCCATCATGGCGCCAGGGTCACTGACATCTCGTCATGGGCATCTAAGTCTTGAGTTGGATTCAGTAGGGGTCAGCTAGAATGCGACATACAACTGAATGAGCAACAGGCAAATCTGATGAAAATGATCGACAACTTGTAAACATTGTGAATAAATGACTCAATTCTAATAATGTTTACTGGTGTCATTGGTGCTTCAACGTTCCCAGCAGCTATACTTGCATCACACAGAAGTGTCTCCACTCAGCTGTCTGTTTACACTTACAAGCAGTCTTCAGTGAACTTCTCTAAAAATTCGTCTGATATTGGCATAGGAGCAAAGCACTCCAGCATAGGAGTGCATCGAACACCACTGTTTGTGAAGACTCGCGATAACTCTTTATGTAGATGGTTCAAATGGCTCTAAACACTATGGGACTTAACATCTAAGGTCATCAGTCCCCTAGACTTAGAACTACTTAAACCTAACTAATCGGGGATATCACCCACATCCATGCCCGAGGCATGCGACCGTAGCAGCCGCGTGGTTCCGGACTGAAGCGCCTGAAACCGCTCGACCACAGCGGCCAGCCTCTTGATGTAGATACGTATACCGTTGTGCACTTAACAAAATGTAAATATCAGGGTTTTTCAGTGAGAACTAGAAGCAACCTCTTCATGAAACATCTGAGAATAACTACTTATGAGGACTTGAACTGTCTAATAGATTCACTTGTTGGTAAACCAGATGGAAAGTTTCAGTTTATTGATAGGTGCTTGGGAAATAGCAATACATTTACACTTCATCGGCTATAGTAGGATACTGCTCAGGATTGAAGATTGAAGGTTACTCTCATTTTAGCTTTGATAGGATGGAAATGCCGTGTGGGAAGGGCCTCCCGTCGGGTAGACAGTTCGCCTGGTGCAAGTCTTTCGAGTTGACGCCACGTCGGCGACTTGCGTGTCGATGGGGATGAAATGATAATGATAAGGATAACACAACACCCAGTCCCTGAGCGGAGAAAATCTCCGACCCAGCCGGGAATCGAACCCGGGCCGTTAGGTGCGCTGACCACTCAGCCACCAGGGGCGGACTTTGATAGGGTAAAATATAGTCGTATAACATGACAGGCTGCGTGGGAGACACAGAGGGCATGATTCAGCTGCCGAACAGATTGGTTTCCCTCTGTCACAGGCAGCAGCACCTGTTCTTGGCAAAGTGTGTCAGCAGTGTATCTGTATGGCGCAGGTTGATGTGTTGAATTCGTGCCATGTAATGTTGTTATCACTATTATTATTATTATTATTATTATTATTATTATTATTGTAGTTGTTGTTGACGACGATGAGTGAGAGAAGGAAGAGAGTGAAATCCGAAGCCAGTACACCGCCCACTCCTCTCGAACAATATCATGGAGGATATCGAGCTTAACGGCCCCATCCAATGCACGGATCACTATTATGCCACATGCCCCACACTCCATGACACATAGTGGGAAGGAGTGGTATATGACCTACAACAATGGCAAAAAGTCTGGCGCTCAGGAACTTTACGCCGTCACCACTCTTCCCTTGCCGAGCCAATACCGGTGGCGAAAATTTCTTCGTCCTCCTGGATTGGAACCGTCATACTGCAAACTGAACGCGACTGCTTCAGCGTGTGTTAGCTACCTCAGCCACGGAGGTGATATTCGCGCAGAGTGGCGTTCAGTGTGCTCTAGATGGGTCGTGATTTTTTTCTCTCTAGTGAACAGGCGCAGTAGTACCGTTGAATGTTTCGCGCTAGAAGCTGACATTGCCTTGCCATCAGGTATCTCCTTCACTGTAATTTCCCTATATTCGGCTCCCGGGAATTAAGACTCACACATGTCAGGATATCTACGTTTGAAGGGCGGAAGTCCGCAGCTCGTGGTCGTGCGGTAGCGTTCTCACTTCCCGCGCCCGGGTTCCCGGGATCGATTCCCGGCGGGGTCAGGGATTTTCTCTGCCTCGTGATGACTGGGTGTTGTGTGACGTCCTTAGGTTAGTTAGGTTTAAGTAGTTCTAAGTTCTAGGGGACTGATGACCATAGATGTTAAGTCCCATAGTGCTCAAGAGCCATTTGAACCTCTTTTTTTTTTTTTTTTTTTTTTTTTTGAAGGGTGGAAGACTACCGTCGGATTTCCAATACGTCCACCTCCCACCCTGCTCTTCGTTTTCTTTCGGCCGAAGCCAGGATGGGCTGTTTCAGATCAAATTCGGTGCAGAGCCTGCTTGTTTTTCTTTTTTGCTGTGGTTCTGTGCCACAATCGGTAAAAAAACGGAATCCTTACAGAATCGCTTTGTTGTCGGTCTGTCTGTCTGCCTGCCCGACTGTTAAAAAAAAAAAAAAAACTTCTCTCTCGGGAACGGGTAGACGAATGAAGTTCAAAATTATGTCACATTCAAAGGCCTGTGGTCCACCCTTGGAGGTATAATAAACGGTAACTTCTAACCAACAGAACGAAAAGTTACGGTCATATATGTCACATATTTTGGTACTAGCCAAGTCATTCATCAAAACCTACATCTACTTCTACATATATACTCCGCTAGCCACCAAGCGGTGTGTGGCGGAGGGCACAATTCGCGCCAAAGTCATATTTCCCCCCCTGCGTTCCACTCGCGGAAAGCGCGAGGGAAAAACGACTGTCTCAACGCCTCAGTACGTGCTCTTATTTCCCTTATCTTTGAATGGTGATGATTGCGCGATTTGAAAGTTGGTCGTAATAATATATGCTCTTCATCCTCGGCGAAGATCGGATTTCGGAATTTAGTGAGCAGCCCCTTCCGTTTAGCGCATGGTCTATCTGCAAGTGTGTCCCACTTCAAAGTTTCAATGAGATTTGTGATGCTCTCGCGATGGCTAAATGTACCAGTCACGCATCTTCCCGCTCTTCTTTGGATCTTCTCAATCTCTTGAATCAGACCCAACTGGTAAGGGTCCCATACAGACGAACAATATTCTATGACTGGACGAACTAACGTACTGTAAGCAATTTCCTTTCCTGAAGGACTGCATCGCTTCAGTATTCTACCGATATACCGCAATCTAGAGTTCGCCTTGCCCGTTACTTCTTGTGTAATATGATCATTCCATTTGAGATCATTTCGAATAGTCACACCCAGATACTTGAAGGATGTTACCTCTTCCAAAGACTGGGCATTTATTTTGTACTCCTACATCAATGGGAATTTTCGCCTTGTTATACGTAGTAGGTTACACTTACTAATAAAAATGGTTCAAATGGCTCTGAGCACTATGGGACTTAACATCTATGGTCATCTGTCCCCTAGAACTTAGAACTACTTAAACCTAACTATCCTAAAGACATCACACAACACCCAGTCATCACGAGGCAGAGAAAATCCCTGACCCCGCCGGGAATCGAACCCGGGAACCCGGGCGTGGGAAACGAGAACGCTACCGCACGACCACGACCTGCGGACACTTACTAATATTGAGAGATAACTGCCACTCATTACACCACGCATTTATTTTCTGCAAATCGCCATTGATTTGTTCACAACTTTCGTGTAATACTACTTTCCTGTAGACTACAGCATATCGGCAAACAGTCTAATCCGCTGTCAATACCATCACCCAGATCGTTTATGTAAATCGTAAAAAACCGCGGACCTATTACGCTGTCCTGGAGCACACCTGATGTTACGCTTGTTTCTGTTGAAGTCACCCCGTTCAGGACGACATACTGCTCCCTGTCTGTTAGAAAGCTTTCTATCCAACCGCATATGTCATCGGATAGACCGTAAGCGCGCACTTTTTGGAGCAAGCGACAGTGCGGAACTGAGTCGAACGCCTTTCGAAAATCGAGAAATATGGCATAAACCTGAGAGCCGGTATCTAGAGCATGTTGTACACCATGCACAAAGAGGGCCAGCTGTGTCTCGTATGACCACTGTTACCTAAAACCGTGCTGGTTTCTGCAGATGGGCTTCTCAGAGTCTAGAAAGGTCATTATGTCTGAACACAAAATATGTTCCATGATTCAACAACAAATCGATGTCAGTGTAATAAGTTCTTCCCGTTGATCTACGGTGATCAAATTAGACAAGAAGCAAGGTTTCACAGTACAATAAAGGAAAACTCTGAAAAATGTCAATTTGTAATTATGTCATACGAAAAAGATATTTCTTTTCTCGGTTTTTTGTCCGAATACAAACATTAAATTAAAACCGTCAATACTTCTACATTCAGGCTGACTGGATCGCAATAGTAAAATTCAAATATCAGGCAAGGTATGACTTTATTGCTCACATTACACGTTTCTGAATTTATCCATCATCAGATACCCAGGAGCGATTAGTGCGTTTCACGTACAACTGGAAACTCCATTCTCGTACGTACGAGCGGTGATCGCTCCTGGAGATCTGGTGGTGGATAAACTCCAAAACGCGTCATATGAGCAATATAATGACTGTAGTTAGCCCTCCTGTTTCAAATTCGAGCGAGCTGTTAGTGCAGCAGACGAAATAGCCAAGAATAATGGCAGAGAGGAATGAAAAAGAGCTGAATCACACTGTGCAAGAGCTGTCCACTATTTTGGCTGGGCAGTGACGGACTTCATAGTAGCCATGTATACCTGGCAACGGATCTTCACTTGTCGTACGTTAGATTTGTGAAAGTCTTCATTCTCTGCGTGCTGGCTTTGCATTCTCTCGTGTTTGTAGGCCGTTGGGGAATGTCGTTTTTGCAGCTTCCTTTCACCTTGTGGAGGCAGGCTGTCGCAATTCGAGTAATGAGCTATATTGCTTGAATTCCAGTCCGTGCTTAATTCTGTCAGTATCTCTAATCATATAAATAACAAAGAGCCGCCTCCAGTGCTAGGTCATAAATCTGCCTTTTACTTTATTGTTGGCTGTACTGACGCCACCACAGAATTGATCGCCTGGATACGACACATTAGGAGCTGCTGTTTGCAGTGTCGATAAAGAAGTTAATGTACACTAAGCCCTGAGAATGTGTTGGTTACGGTGTCGGCGACGTACATACCTCTCAGTGAGCCATTTCGCGTCCCTTGCAGACACAACGCTTGCCGGCAGAAAAAAAAATTAACTGCATGATGCCGATAATACGTCCGCATGATATAAGCAAACTCAAAATAAACATGTACTCTTAAATAGGTTTTTTATGCCGATTACAAAACAGTTCTTAACATTCTTCTATCACATACAGTTCTCTCATACTGGGAACAAGTTTATTTTAGTTTTAGTTTCATTCTAGATTATTTTCTAGTAATTTTAAAAACTTATCCCTGAGAGCGTATACTATATATAATCATATACAGTTTTCTCATAGTGGAACAACGTTTATTTTAGTTTTAGTTTCATTGTACGTTATTTTCTAGTAATCTAAAAGGACTTATCCCTGAGAGCATATGTTATATATGACTCGCACTATCCTTTCATTTCCAGCTTCGGTTTGTATCGGCAAGACATGAAAAAGAAAAACACGAGGCAGACCCGCACTCCGCATATCAGCCTGCAGTATTCACGCGTATGGTGCTCAGGTGCCAACCTCGTTGTTGACAATTTCCAATATCCCTCACATATTTTCTCGATAATGGAAAGGAATATGATTCTCTTCCAATCATTAAAAACAATTTCGATATGTTAGCCATAGTTAGTACACAGTAGTGTTTGTCATAAAACGGATCAAACGTAAACTGAACAGCGTCATTAATCGGTATAATTTTTTCCAAATACGCGTGGTTTCGTACTTTGCTTTGAAGCATCACAATAGGTATGGGTAGTAACGAAAAGAAAATAATTTATTTTACCTAACAGTTTCCGCAAAATCAAATGAGATGCATAGCGGAGAACATGCACGAATCCAAGAAGAGTGTTTTGTATCTTTTTACGTGAAATGTAAGACATTGAGGGTTGTATAACACTTAGGTGGTTTTTTGTTCTACTGATTTTTATTTGTATGAACTAGTTTTCGGCTTATTAGGCCATCTTCAGATAACTGCTGGCACTTGTTTACAAGGAGCTTGTGTTCTTATGAACCAAACATTTTTGACTAAGATACAACGCACTTAGTTATGGTATTAATTGTCGAACGGGTCTTTTGACTTTTTGTTCTGTAAAACTGTTCTTTAACATAATAAAATCACATTTTATGATTTGTTAGTACCGTGTATGACAATAATTAGAATTATTTAGACTACACATTATTACAAAATTACAAATTTTTGGTATTTGTTGTGAACAGTTGCACTAGACACTTATTATTGGTTGTATAACTGCGATGTTTTGTTTGGGGGTTACAGTTTGTTATTAGAAAAATTGTGCATTAATATATACCAAATATTACATTGCTACAGTTGAGTTACAGTTAGGAATGTAAACCACTCTATTTACTTCTGTGCTCTTTGCTCCCAGCCTGCTGCGACTGTTCGCTTGGGACAGTGGGCATCGTGTGCTCGCTAGACCGCCTCGGCCGCAGCTGCTCCGTTCCGCTCACGCCTGCCGGCCGGGGTGGCCGAGCGGTTAAAGGCGCTACAGTCTGGAACCGCGCGACCGCTACGGTCGCAGGTTCGAATCCTGCCTCGGGCATGGATGTGTGTGATGTCCTTAGGTTAGTTAGGTTTAAGTAGTTCTAAGTTCTAGGGGACTGATGACCACAGCAGTTAAGTCCCATAGTGCTCAGAGCCATTTTGAGCCGCTCACGCCGCCGTGTTGGCACCCCTGCGACAGCGTCGCCCGTGGTGTCTCGTCAGGCCAGGTGCCCACATATGGCCACACGTTTCGGCCAGTATTACATTTATCGTTATCAGCAACTTAACTGTACCATTTCACCTTTTAAATTACCAAGCATCTTTGACATTAAAATTATTTGTTTATAGTAAGTATGTTCTTTACGTATTATTGATTACAAGAAAAAGGTTCCTTAAAATTTTCCTTTCTTAACTCTTTCATGGCTAAATTATTAATCTCTTCGAATTTGTCTGCTCAATATTTTTAGAGATCTGTATCTCAATTAGTAAGAACGGAACCCTTATAGATTAACTTTGTTGGCCATCTGTCTGTCCCACGCTTTGTCTCGAGATGGATTTGCGTATCAAGTTGAAATTTATGTCAAATATTAAGGCCTGAGGTCCCTTGGCGGTGTGTAAAAAAATTAAGCGTCGAAGTCAATCCATTCAAACGATACGGCCATTTATGTCATAAATTTTGATACTCGCTGACTCACTCATCAAAAGTTATAGAGTACTTCCCACTGCACTAGAATAATGAAATTTGTCAGAACGCAAGGTTTCACAGTTCAATCAAAGGCAAAAATCAAAAAAACTGTAAATTTGTGATTATATCACACGAAATATTTTTTTTCGTTTGTTACTTAACTGTCTGTCCGTCCGGCAGTCGGTTAAAGGCCCCTTTTTCTCGGGAACGGGCTGACGCACCAAGCTCAAATTCGTACTAAATTAGTCCCTTGGCCCTGTAATAAATGTAAGCTTCTAAGTCAACGCATCCAGAACATACGGCAATTTATGTCACATATTTTGATACTCGAAAACTCCCTCATAAAAACCTATATGGTACTTCCCGTTGACGTAGAATCAAGAAATTTGGCAACAAGCAAGGTTTCATAGTTCAAGTAAAGGAAAAAAATGAAAAAAATTGTTAGCTCGTGTTAACATCGCACGAAAAATATGTCATTTGTTACCCGACGTTAAACTTGAAATTGAAACATTCTCGAAAGTCTTCCAATCCCTGGGACCGATATCTTGTCGGTATCAATGTCGACAACATGCAAAAGTGGTCGAGATTCTCGACTCCAGGAATGGATGAACGAACTGTATACATGATTATGTTTGTACAGAACACCCAGTGCGTAAGTCCTGCTCTCACTTGGGTAATCTTCTACAATAATATATACATTGGGTGGTACTTCATCCAGCTTTTTACATGTATCAAGCAATTTCTAATAATGACTCTCACTTTTATTTTCATAAAGAACTTCCATACACTTTCACTCACACTTGCACGTAGTAGTTAGTTGTCAGTGATTAGTAATCATTGTTCTCCACCACCTTACATGCCAATGCAATTATACAGTCTAGTTCTTCATAATGCCAGTGAATCTTATGATTACGTTCATTGCAAACAAATAGTAATCATTCCCCAATATACGAGGTGTGGCTAGAAAAAAACCGGACTAGTACTGGTGAAACAATAAAACGAATGCAATAAGGCTGAAAGTCGCGTGGCCTGTCACGTGACTCTCGCTCCGCCTACTGCTCGAGTTTCATCTGCCTCCTGCACTCAGTCTGCCCGTGGCGTCTGTTTTAAGTAGTTGACGTTTTGTCTGTGCGTCGGAAAATGTTGAGTGTACAGAAAGAACAGCGTGTTAACATCAAATTTTGTTTCAAACTAGGAAAATCTGCAAGTGAAACGTTTGTAATGTTACAACAAGTGTACGGCGATGATTGTTTATCGCGAACACAAGTGTTTGAGTGGTTTAAACGATTTAAAGATGGCCGCGAAGACACCAGTGATGACACTCGCACTGGCAGACCATTGTCAGCAAAAACTGATGCAAACATTGAAAAAATCGGTAAACTTGTTCGACAAGATCGCCGTTTAACAATCAGAGCAGTGTCTGAGTTAACAGGAGTTGACAAGGAAAGTGTTAGGCAGATTCTTCATGAAAGTTTCAACATGAACAAAGTGTGTTCAAAAATGGTTCCAAAGTGTCTCACAATTGAACAGAAGGAACGCCGAAGAATGATTTGTTCTGACATCCTGGAAAACATTGAAAGTGATCCCACCTTCTTACAAAATGTTATTACTTGCGATGAATCGTGGTTTTTTACTTACGATCCCGAAACTAAACGCCAATCGATGCATTGGAAAACTCCTGGTTCTCCACGACAAAAAAAGCACGAATGTCAAAATCGAAATTCAAGGCAATGATGATTGGTTTTTTTTTTGACATCAAAGGGATTGTGCACATTGATTGGGTACCAGAGGGACAAACAGTGAACCAGCATTACTACATTAGCGTCCTGGCTACCCTACGTGAGCGAGTACGTAGAAAACGGAACGATTTGTGGAGAAAAAAGTCATGGATCCTTCACCAAGACAATGCCCCAGCCCACAGTGCGTTGTCAGTGAAGACGTTTTTGGCAAAACACAACATTCCAATCTTAGATCATCCACCCTACTCACCTGATTTGGCCCCCTGTGACTTTTTTCTTTTCCCTAAAGTCAAGTCAGCTTTGAAAGAAACTAGATTTGAGACTGTTGAAGCAGTAAAAGAAAAAGCGACGGAAGTAATGTATGGACTTACCGAAAATGATCTGCAGCATTGCTATGAACAGTGGAAAATTCGTATGGAGCGGTGTAGAGACCGAGGAGGAGAGTACATTGAAGGAGATAACATGAAATTGTAAATAATTGTAAATAAATGTTTTTTCCAGCACCAGTCCGGTTTTTTTCTAGCCGCACCTCGTAAACTGTCAATTTCCTTTACACTATTCATTAATTTAAATGTTTATCACGCCCCAACCTTCATACACAGACGGAAAAAATTGCAACACCGAGAAGGAGCTGTGCGACCTAAACGAAAGTTGGTAGGCGTGTTTCTAGATATGAGAGGTGATGCCAAATCAAATTTCCCACCAGTCGCATAAGAGTGTTGCTTGCAACGCCATTATGAGGAAGAAAATCATTTTTGCTTTAAATACGCGCACTAACTGTCGTGAGCGTTAGCTATTCTTTTCATTGGACGTGGTGAGTTGATGTTAACCAAGACGACATTGTCAACACCTCACTGAGTTTGAACGAGGTCGTGTAATAGGGCTACGAGACGCTGGATTTCCTTATGCGATATTGCAGCAAGACTAGGCATGAATGTAGCTACTGGACTTTACTGCTAGCAGCGCTGGTCTCGGGAAGGTGGGGACGCAAGAAGACTGGGTTCCGGACGGCTGCGTGGCACTAGCGAGAGGGAAGACCATCCCGTTTGGCGCATGCCTCTGGCACAACGTTCTGCGAATGCAACAGCAATCTGAGCAGTGCATAGTGCCACAATGACACAACGTACTGTTACAAATCGGTTGCTTCGAGAACTGCTCCAAGCCAGACACCCTGTAGCGTGCGTTCCACTGACCCCAAAACACCACCATTTGCGACTTTAGTGGTGCCAAGCAAGAGCTCATTGGAGGGCAGGATAAAGGTTTGTTGTGTTTTCTGATGAAGTCTGGTTCTGACTCGGTGCCAGTGATGGCCGTGAGTTGGTTAGGAGCCCAGTTGAGGATCTGCAACCAACCTGTCTTCGTACCAGACACCCTGGACCTACATTTGGAGTTATGATCTGGAGTGCGATTACGTATGACAACAGGAGCATTCTTGTGGTTATTCCACGCACCCTGACTACAAATTTGTACGTCAGTCTTGTGATTCGACGTGTTGTGCTGCCATTCACGAAAAGTATTCCTGGGGGTGCTTTCGAACAGTATAGTTGTCGCCAACATACCGCTGTTGTAACCCATCACACTCTAAGGAGTGTCGACACGTTGCCTTGGCCTCCTCGATCAGCAGATCTGTCTGCAATCGAGCACATGAGGGACATCATCGGACGACAAGTTCAGCGCCGTCCACAAACAGAATTAACGGTCCGTGTATTGACAGCCCAAGTGCAACAGTCATGGAACTCCATCCCACAAACTGACATCCGACACCTGTACAACACAATGCGTGAACGTTTGCATGCTTGCATTCAGCATTTTAATTTCTACACCGGTTATTAATGTACCTGCATATCACATTTGCAATGGTTCCTCTCGTGCTTACCTTAACCTGTGATCTTGCAACGTTAATATCTTAAGTATGTCACCTAGACAAACGTATTCCCGAAATTTCGTTTCTCAGAATTAATTATTTTTTGGTGTTGTGATCTTTTCCCATCATTATATTTCTATTTAGCCAGTAATCCCTCGATAGTTAACATGCTAAAAATGCCCTTATAAAAACCTTGATACATTCTACTCTGTCTCATCTCTGCACGTTAGCTTCCTTTATGCTCCCTTCATTGCATCGCCACACTGTGTTTTCTCTTTCTCCGTAACATCTTTCCCACATCTCGTGATGCTCTCCCATGCTCGTTAATGTCCATGGTTCTTCTGCTGATCTGAAACAGAAATTAACGTGCACCACATGCCTTTTCTTTCATGCATTACTTAATCCCTTAATTTTACATATCAATTACTACACACTTTCAAGTGAAACATTATTCGAAAAAAGCTTGAAATTCGTCAGAAATTTATCTTACCGCAAGCTTATCTACATGCTCTCCTGTTTCTTCAATCTTTTTGTTCCAATATAGAATACGAGTCGACTTCACAATTTCCTCCACGCATCTATTTTGGCATAATCATACGTTATCTGCGGGTCAATCTCTCCATAGCGCTTCATCGAAAAGGTTAATATCTCTCCAGAACTGCTCGATTCCTCCCTCACGAATTCTGTGCTTCACTTCCCGATACCTCCACAGCCAGTCGGAGCACAGGCTCAAGTGTTGGTACACATGAAAAAATTTTATATAACATTTCAACTTCCACCTATGAAACCTGTAAGGAAAAGCAAACATTCCTGAGTATAGTAAAAGTGCTCTCAAATCTGTTCCCAGGGTCTGCACTCAGATGATGCTTTCCATCCCCACAACCAGAGAAAAAATATGTGACTACGAGTGCTCTTTGATTGTACTAAACACAGGAAAGATGTTATCTGTTCAAAAGAGTACTTCAACCGCAAGCAGAGAAAAAAAATATATAGTTACGAGTGATTTTCGCTTTCACGAAACATAGGAAAGATTTATTTGTTCAAAAGAGTCCTTCAGTCACATTCCAGAGGCTCGACTTTTTGAGCAACAGAATGCAGACCGTGCTCCCTCTCACTGTAGATTGTCCTCTGAAAACTGAGAAGACACTGTATTGGACGGTTGTGACCCTCGTATTTTAGGCAATCATATTTCCTGAGAAAACGTCCATTCTTGAATCTGTAAATCTCATGTTCCTAGCAGTCTCCCTACTGACTCCGATGTCCTGGCATCCGTCACATACGAGGTCGACCCTGGCCGACTATCCGGCTATGTCTTCCCTCCGGCGTTCTGCGTGGTCAGCCCTTCCAGTGGGTAGGCTACGGCTGTAAATACCCCCCTTCACCACTAAAACTGAGTCCCACACAGAGCTTGCCAGGAGACATGCATCCTGTATCGCCAAATTCATGCACAAAACGTATGAAATGAAATGAGCGTGTGGGGTCACTGGCCGGGAGAACCCTTGCGGGGCAGGTCCGGCCGCCTTGGTGCAGGTCTTATTACATTCGACGCCACATTGGGCGACCTGCGCGCCGGATGGGGATGAAATGACGATGAAGACAACACAACACCCAGTCCCTGAACGGAGAAAATCCCCGACCCAACCGGAAATCGAATCCGGGACCCTAGGACGGCAATCCGTCACGCTGGCCACTCAGCTATCGGGGCGGACGCTCAAACCGTATGATATGAAAAAAGTAGAAAAAATATCCTAAAGAATCAACTACAGCTGAAGTTCACTGTCACTCATTTCCTCTGTAAAACCAGTCTCGTGTTAATAAAACTTATTGGATCTCAAGTTAAAGAAATCAATGAGAAAATTAAGAGACATGGAAGTCTAGCCTCAGGCTGACGCCACAGGCTGACGCCTTTCAGAGGTTGCAAGAGGTGTCGTGCATCACAGCGTGTTTTGCTGTTGAAATTCTGAGAACGTACGTTCCTGAAACGGTCAACAAAAATACTGCTTCTTCTATGTATATCTCGTGACAAGACGTTAAGTTAGAGGGATTCGAATTCAGACGGAGGCTTACCAACAACTGTACTTCCCCCACTCCAAATGCGACTTCAACAGGAAAGGAGGAAGTCAGCGTGGTACACAAAATACCGTCTGTCAGACAAGGTGGCTTGAGGAGTATATACGAGGTTGTAGAGTAAGTAGGTGCAAAAACATGCAGGGGTAATAAAGGACCAATAAGAGTGCGAAAATTGAGATTTCTATCTTTTTTGCATCCATAGACACAATCTGATACTGTAAATACTGGCCTTGTTAGAATATCTGTATATATGGCAAGCAGTAAAGGAAACAAAGGCAAAATATGGGACAAGGAAATTTCACTTCAGAGATAAGAAATAATTGCTTCGAAGTTTGCTGATGGTATTGTAATTCTGCCAGAGATGGTAAAGGATTTGGAAGATCAGTTGAGGGTGTCTTGGATGGTGTCTTGGATGGTGTCTTGAAATTAGATCGTAATATGAACATGATAGATATGAAACAAGGCTAAGGGGATGCAGTCTAATAAAAGCTGGCGATGCTGAGGGCATTAGTCTAGAAAATAAGAGACGTCAGATTATGGAAAACTTAAAATTCAGGATGGCAAAGTAATGAAATTTAAAAAAGAAACGGAAGTAGGTCAATGTCTAAAATAAATTTAAATGTTAGAATGTTTGTTTCTGGAGGTACTTATTCGAAGCGTTACCTTGTCTGGAAGTGAAATGTGGATAAGAAACAGATCTTACAAAAAGAGAAAGAAAATGTTTGGAATGTGCTAATACAAAAGAATGCTGAAGATTTGATGGGAAGATCATGTAATTGATGAAGAGGTACTGAGACGAAGTGGGGAGAAAACAAATTCATTGCACAGTGTGACTAAAGGAAGGAATCTGTTGGTCGAACACATCCTGAGGAATCAAAGAATCGTGAGTTTGGTAACGGAAGCAAGCGTGGGAAGCATCAGCTTTAAATGGATGTACTTTGCAGTAGCTGCGCAGAGATGAAAAGGATAGTGTGGAAAGCTGCTTCAAAACAATCTCGAGACTGAACAACAAGCCAATAGTGAGGCGAAACGTCTTTTTCAGTATCGTAAGCTGGCAGCATCTAGCAATACCTATGATTAGTGAATCTGGGTACGTATCTATTCCCAAAATATATCTTTAGCGTAGGTTGTAGTACACTTGTGATAAGTAGTATATATCTCTGTTCCTAAATGCGAACAGCCTTATACTGCGATAAAACTGATTATTCAAAACGGCACATTAGATACTATCCCACAGAGTTTTAGGGAAATGTCTCTAACGTGAATAATCTTTGTGTTTAATGACTATGTAAGTATGTGTAGTTACAGGATTCATTACTGAAGACGTGATGCGCAGCTACTTCAGCGCTTACTATAGATGACTAATTTCATGATAAAGAGAACAGACTTATGGCCGTGCAGCACCTTGGCTAGGCTGTGGCTGTTGATTGAAGTTGCTCAGACACCAAGAAACTGGATAGGGCACTACCTCTAGTTACCACCGAGACTTCTGTGTTTAACCGTGATTTGAACGTCCTGACCTCAGCCTTTGATACCAGATGAAATTGTCGCCTGCTGAATTTCATTTCAGCGGCAGAGCGCTTCAAATTCCACCGTCACAAACTACTGAATATTGTCTGAGACCAGGATGAGCGGCACACCCTTGATGGTGAAAATGGTAGATATGGTCCCAATTGTAGTGTGCGACATCGTAAATGAACGTTGGGTTATGGGAAATTTTACATGACATTTATCACTAACAGCCGCGTGAACCCTAAGAAGGGACGGCCAAGACCGCGTGCATCCGGTTCCATGGACGCTCTGGCATGGCTTACGAGGAAAGTTTTTTCGGCAGCACAGCCAGGTTTTGGCCACATGGTGAACATGTATGTACCATCTGATCAATGACAGAATTCATTGCTGGCCAATAGACGAATCGCTAGGGCAGTGCCATCGTGCAAAAAATGGCTCATTAGTATGCACGTGACATCTGCAGAATGCATTGACAGAACTGTTACACAACCATTTTCGTCGAAACTGTCGTATAACAAAATTAAATTCCATTCATTTAATAAGTACAGCCGATCTAAATTAACCCCGACCTATAAACGAGAGTAAAAGTATGATTCAAGTTAATGCCAATGATTCCTACATCCAATTACTATATGTCCTCATTAAATTCTTCTTCTGGAGATCCGTGTAAATGTAGTCGGGAGTCTTACTGAATATAGTTTGAGTAAAGGGTGAATGACCAGGGGAGACAGCTAGCGTCTAGCCATTACGGGAGACCATTGAAAGCACAAACGTTACCAGGGGAAGGATCAGTACAGGTAGAAAGTTCGGAACAGTATATAGCATGTGGGCTTAACTTCGCCAAACTGGCAGCATCTGTATTGTGTCCTAAATGACGCAAGGCCTTTATATCACGTTTTAACTGATGTCGCCTGCCGCCGCCGAAGAGACACGTCACAAGCGTACTATAAGCGATAAGAGTTTCGTGGCGCTCTGCCCTCTGCAGAAAGCCAGTGTTCTGGGAAGCGCTAGACCAGAAACAGTACAAAGATAAAAATCTCTCAAGTGATGTGAGACGGGAGGCTATCCGGCCCTTTTGTGTTTAAGAACACGGGACTCGGAGCGGTCAGGTTGGCACCAAGTTAACTGCGTTGTTATCGACTTTGTTAAGAAATGGTAAGAGCATCTACCATTGGATAATATCAATAAAGTATTTAGTGGGAGAAAAAGGAAGTCACTGTATGTACGTGGTGGAGGCCTGGTTAGCTAAAACATGGAACAGGACATACGGTGGGAGTCAGAAGCTGCTCGTTTCTGAACACACTAACAACCCAGGCGACTGGTTAGTTATGTTTAAACTGAACATGGAAGGGAGGCAGTTGCATGGTTCAAATGGATCTGATTGATCAGTACTCAGAAGACTCCGTTAGTGGTGTGCAAAATCATGCTCAAGCAAAAATTCTGCTTCTTGCTTGGAGTGCTGCGTGAAACTTACATTCATCTAAGATTTGGCAGGAGATGCTTCAGCCAAGAGAGGGACTTTGGTTATGTGTTCTGGGGGAGTGCAGCCATGGCACAGGCCAGATGACTTAGAACATTCATCCACCTTAGCACCGTTTAAAGGCATCGGTAATACTCCAAGTACGGTGAGCCACTGCGACATTCACAAACAGATAGGATGCACCCGAAGATTTGAGATTGGCTTTAGAGCTTTTACGTTTCTATCTCAAGTACATTTATTAGCAATCTCGAGCTGAGTATGTGCTCAATCAAGATAGTGGGTGCATGCATGAGTCTTTCTGTAGTTCTTTCTTTCCATCTCTGATTAACATTCGGCAATTATTCTGCAGCTTCAAGAAACTTAACTTCAGCGACATGTGAGTTGAATGCAATCCCCTCAGTCTTATTACCTGATCTTTGACAAGGTGCTGTTATTTTAATTCCTTTGTAAGCTATACTAATATTTACTGAATGTAATGAGTTCATGTCCTTGCGCATAATCTGAAGTGTAAAAAATAGGGTTTTATAGTGGTTGTTGTTTCATTCACTACTTTGCCGAAATTCCCTATTTTTATCTTCTTGTGATTTAGAGCATCCATGTATCACGTATGTTAATACCCTCTTTAATAAATCAAGTTATCAGTTGTGTGACACCTATAGTTAAATTCAAATGATTCAATATGGAGTGAGTGGATTATCCGTAAGGTCAACCGGTACTAACCTCACATAATGATGGTGGAATAACAACGCGGCATTTGTGATCTTCAGTAACTAGCAGTAGGATTCCTTCAACAATATTGAATCTATCATGAACATCTGAAATATGCTCGGAGCATTTGGCCTGACCATGTAGGAAAATGTTGCAGCTATCATTGCTGAACTGCTGTAATTACTCTACACAAGCGCAGATCCTCTCTCGTAGCTGCGACGACTTACGGCTCTGTGAAAGGGAATTCGTTGATGGTATCATAAAGGTTCTTGTTCAGCACGAAACAGATTGCCTCATACTTATCGAAGTCTGCATTGGAACCCAATGGCTACCATGACAAGGCACCTGCATTCAAATGCTGCGAGGTGGGCCTGTAATGAATATCATAGAAGTAATTACTCATAAATAAGGCCCAACACTGTAAATGGTGTGCCATTCTGTCTGACAGGTCTAAACAGTGAGATGAGTGACTTATGGTCTGTAAGCATGTGGAACTTAAAAAAAAACATTGAACTTTTTCGCTTCATATATGATCATGAGTGCCTCATTCTTCATCTGAGAATAATTTCTCTATGGTGCCGACAAGGGCTTAGAGGTGAACACAGAAAGATGATCTGAACCATCAGGATTATTTCTGTGAAAGAGCATGATACCAACGCTGTATAGAGACACATCAGTGGTCAGAGTCAAAAGCTTACCGAGTGTGAAGGTGGTGAAACATACAGTTAAGGCATTGCTTCAATTTCCGGAATGCCAATTGACATGCCTCTGACCACAAAAATTTCTCCCCTACTTGTGACGTTGATTTAATTGGTGACGAAGGTGAGCAACCTGTGGAAAGAATTTCAAATAGTAATTTACCTTCCCTAAAGTGGACACTGTAACTCCCAAATATTCTCAGGAACAGCAATTTCTTTATTATCATGAAATGCTGTGATTCGGTGCGATACAGTTTTTAATGAGGACGTGCTTTAACTACTGGACTGTAGGAGCAAAAAAAAAAAAAATCATTTATCAATCTTAAATGCTAACAGTCAATGATAACCTGCCTACAGATTTTGAAGTTGCTCTTGTCTTGTGGAGCCAGTAACCCTAATGTCATCCAAATAGTTGACGCAGCACGGAATATCTTTCATATGTTGCTCAATAAAAAAACGCTGGAATGTTCCTAGAGCTGAAGTCATTCGAAAAGGGAAAAGGTTAAACTAGCACGCGCCGAAAGGAGTATTTATTACTAAATCCGTCGAGACTCAGGGTCGAATCGCAACTGCAACTATGAACCTTGAGGTCAGTTTTGGAATAATACCAACTGCCAGCCAACTTATCTAGCAACTACTCGGCATACGGTATGGGAAAATATCTATTCCACTTTGTGTGATGACTGTGTGCTTGAAGTCGGTGCAAAGTATAACATCATGATTGTGTTTCTGGATCACCCCCCCCCCCCCAAAAAAAAGTTCACTGAACGCCTGCAGCAATGATTCCAAAATCTGAAATGGTTCTCCCTTCTGAGAGACAAGGTAAATGTTATTGATTATGTCAAATATGAAGTTCGAAAAGTTTCCTGCGAACTGCAAATTTATAACGAAATGCATGAGCTGGCGTTCCACATTTTTATATTTGGCTGTGACTAGTAGTTGCCTCACCTGGGAAACCGCTGCTCACTGTAAGGCAATGCCTTACTGAGAGCACCGTAGTGCCGGCGGGAGGACTCAGTATGTGACTCACACGGCAATGACCGAGAGCTGCCCAATGAAGTCGGCTTAGCCCGAACAGCCACCGAAGGGGAACTTGCCCCGCTGGTTTGACTCGTCAAGTTTTGCCACCTGACAATCGTCCGGAAACACGTTTTCCGCTGCTGAAATAACTCCTCTGACTCTGCGATTTGTGGTACTTCGTCCAACATCGGATTCGAATGTGTTAGTCTGTTCTGGCCTCTCTGGCACCAGCCACGCCACTACATCGCGTACGACGGAGTCTGTGTTAGAAGTGCTACATTGTTTACACTCAGAATTACATCTGGTCTGACCGCCGTAAGTTGTCTATCAACGCCGCATATGACTGCTGCCCGAGGTGCTTATGATGTTACTGATCTGCAAGTGAGCGGCTACTGCGTACGTTATCCGGCGATAGTAATGCAATTGTAATTTACACATCTCTGTAGATTGTACTTTTCCAGGGTCCCATAGAAATTACTATTGCTCAATAGCAATAAAGCGCTCTTGTCTACTGGCTAGCGGATTGCGCCTTACCTGGTAGTACAGTTTAAAAGGGAGTAGATAATTCTGGAACCTTCCCGTGGTGGCATCAGCAACCGCGAATGAGACTGGCAGGTTGTCTGAGCCTGCGCCATCGACTGCATCGTTAGCAAATAAGATGAGCTCCTAAGTGTGTTCCTCTTACCTTGAGAACAGCTGTTGTCGCAACTGTTGTTGCTGCTGTTGCAACTGTCGTTGGTGTTGCTGCTGCTGCTGATTCAGCTGCTCTCCCTGCAGCTGCATATGTTTTCTCCGACGCTCCAAGAACAATGGACCCATGATGGCCACAATATGCGGGGGTTGTCCAGAAAGTAAGTTCCGATCGGTCCCGAAATGGAAACCAGTGGGAAAATCCGGTGCCTGGATATGCGAAAGATAGGCGTATTAGTGGTGTCGCAAAAACATAGATAGGAGGAACAACATCTACATTCAGTATATAAGACAAAATTGTGCAGCGACTTTCTCATTGAGAAAACGCACTTCAACGTTCTTAATTTGTGTAAAGTCAGTACCGCCATTAGACTGTTGTTTATTTACAGTGTTCCATTGACACTTACACAACCATGATTTCGATTTCAAAGTGCCATTATCAAGTGTTTTCTGAAAGCAGATTAGACAATAACAGTGAAATAATCATATATGAATCCATGTTTATAATGCTTACTTACAAGTGTTATACATTGCCTAAGATGGCATATTGTCGTATTAAACACTCTATCAGACACGTTGCCTAAGAATCGATATTTCTGGCAGAGCTTACTGCTTTGTTTCACCACTGAGTATGCCATCTTGACTGAATGACAGTTGGCTAAGTGTCAAATTGTCTTGGTCAAAGAATTTCCTGTTACAAGCAGGTGACTTTCTTTTAATCTTTGGACTCAGTGTCCGATAGGATAGGAAAGGTTAGAAGTAATTTATTTTCTTTGCTAGTTGTTACATCTTTTTGCAGTACCTGTTCATCTTAGTATACAATGAAGTTGCCTGCTCATAAACACAAACAGTAACAAACCTCTCGATAGCATTCGCCGCATCCATAAATATAACAGTCGAGCTAATCACTGACGTTGTTTAAAGTACATTTTAGTAGGTAAATATACAGCTTTGTGCGTGAAATTAACACATGGCCAACTCTAAGGTGTGTAATTTTGCCTCAATTCAGAATTAACACAATACAGTGCAATTACTTATTCTACTCACTTATTATATAACCAGTGAGGTTTGAAGCGATATTTATGGTGTATATATTATCAGGCATGTAAATCCTGTTATATGTGGTAGAACATTACTTAGGAATAAGTGCAAATAACATAGGTTTGTGAAACATGTCTTGTACATAAAAGCATTTAAGCAAATAAAAACATCAAACGCTTTCATATTTAACAGCACATTTCAGTTTAACATAATATAAAGAGTAGGGATATCCTAGTATTTGTTAATGGTTGATAAGATACAGTTACAAACGTGAGTGCACCGTGGTATTGATACACATGGCTGCAATCTTGGTGCATAGTTTGCGTGATTCTGTAAAAAGGAGAAACAAGTAGCAGCACTTACCGCAAACTGACAGCGGCAAGATTGTAGTCTACTCAGAAAGCAGCTCACTTTTCCTCTGTATTGCTGCTCGTGTTCGTCAAGTTCCCATGACTGCCATGCCAGCATGGAATTGATGGCTCCAAGAGCGTTAAACTAAGCGCCATGCTGTATCTCAAATGCTTCAAGGGACTTGAGCCTCACAGGACAGCCGGCCGCGGTGGCCGTGCGGGTCTACATCTACATCCATACTCCGCAAACCACCTGACGGTATGTGGCGGAGGGTACCCTGAGTACCTCTATCGGTTGTCCCTTCTATTCCATTCTCGTATTGTTCGTGGAAAGAAGGATTGTCGATATGCTTCTGTGTGGGCTCTAATCTCTCTGATTTTATCCTCATGGTCTCTTCGCGAGATATACGTAGGAGGGAGCAATATACTGCTTGACTCTTCGGTGAAGGTATGTTCTCGAAACTTTATCAAAAGCCCATACCGAGCTACTGAGCGTCTCTCCTGCAGAGTCTTCCACTGGAGTTTATCTATCATCTCCGTAACGCTTTCGCGATTACTACATTAACCTGTAACGAAGCGCGCTGCTCTCCGTTGGATCTTCTCTATCTCTTCTATCAACCCTATCTGGTACGGATCCCACACTGCTGAGCAGTATTCAAGCAGTGGGCGAACAAGCGTACTGTAACCTACTTCCTTTGTTTTCGGATTGCATTTCCTTAGGATTCTTCCAATGAATCTCAGTCTGGCATCTGCTTTACCGACGATCAACTTTATATGATTATTCCATTTTAAATCACTCCTAATGCGTACTCCCAGATAATTTATGGAATTAACTGCTTCCAGTACTGACCTGATATTTTGTAGCTAAATGATATGGGATCTATCTTTCTATGTATTCGCAGCACATTACACTTGTCTACATTGAGATTCAATTGCCATTCCCTGCACCATGCGTCAATTCGCTGCAGATCCTCCTGCATTTCAGTACAATTTTCCATTGTTACAACCTCTCGATACACCACAGCATCATCTGCAATAAGCCTCAGTGAACTTCCGATGTCATCCACAAGGTCATTTATGTATATTGTGAATAGCAACGGTCCTACGACACTCCCCTGCGGCACACCTGAAATCACTCTTACTTCGGAAGACTTCTCTCCATTGAGAATGACATGCTGCGTTGTGTTATCTAGGAACTCTTCAATCCAATCACACAATTGGTCTGATAGTCCATATGCTCTTACTTTGTTCATTAAACGACTGTGGGGAACTGTATCGAACGCCTTGCGAAAGTCAAGAAACACGGCATCTACCTGTGAACCCGTGTCTATGGTCCTCTGAGTCTCGTGGACGAATAGCGCGAGCTGGTTTCACACGACCGTCTTTTTCGAAACCCATGCTGATTCCTACAGAGTAGATTTCTAGTCTCCAGAATAGTCATTATACTCGAACATAATACGTGTTCCAAAATTCTACAACTGATCGAAGTTAGATATATAGGTCTATAGTTCTGCACATCTGTTCGACGTCCCTTCTTGAAAACGGGTATGACCTGTGCCCTTTTCCAATCCTTTGGAACGCTACGCTCTTCTAGAGACCTACGGTACACCGCTGCAAGAAGGGGGGCAAGTTCCTTCGCGTACTCTATGTAAAATCGAACTGGTATCCCATCAGGTCCAGCGGCCTTTCCTGTTTTGAGCGATTTTAATTGTTTCTCTATCCCTCTGTCGTCTATTTCGATATCTACCATTTTGTCATCTGTACGACAATCTAGAGAAGGAAGCACAGTGCAGTCTTCCTCTGTGAAACAGCTTTGGAAAAAGACATTTAGTATTTCGGACTTTAGTCTGTCATCCTCTGTTTCAGTACCATTTTGGTCACAGAGTGTCTGGACATTTTGTTTTGATCCACCTATCGCTTTGACATAAGACCAAAATTTCTTAGGATTTTCTGGCAAGTCAGTACATAGAACTTTACTTTTGAATTCAATGAACGCCTCTCGCATAACCCTCCTCACACTACATTTCGCTTCGCGTAATTTTTGTTTGTCTGCAAGGCTTTGGCTATGTTTATGTTTGCTGTGAAGTTCCCTTTGCTTCCGCAGCAGTTTTCTAACTCGGTTGTTGTACCACGGTGGCTCTTTTCCATCTCTTACGATCTTGCTTGGCACATACTCATCTAACGCATATTGTACGATGGTTTTGAACTTTGTCCACTGATCCTCAACACTATCTGTACTTGAGACAACACTTTTTTGTTGGGCCGTCAGGTACTCTGTAATCTGCTTTTTGTCACTTTTGCTAAACAGAAAAATCTTCCCACCTTTTTTAATATTTCTATTTACGGCTGAAATCATCGATGCAGTAACCGCTTTATGATCGCTGATCGGTTCTAAGCGCTTCAGTCCGGAACCACGTTGCTGCTACGGTCGCTGGTTCGAATCCTGCCTCGGGCATGGATGTGTGTGATGTCCTTAGGTTAGGTAGGTTTAAGTAGTTCTAAGTTCTAGGGGACTGATCACCTCAGATGTTAAGTCCCATAGTGCTCAGATCCATTTGAACCATTCTCAAAGGACATATACACTCCTGGAAATGGAAAAAAGAACACATTGACACCGGAGTGTCAGACCCACCATACTTGCTCCGGACACTGCGAGAGGGCTGTACAAGCAATGATCACACGCACGGCACAGCGGACACACCAGGACCCGCGGTGTTGGCCGTCGAATGGCGCTAGCTGCGCAGCATTTGTGCACCGCCGCCGTCAGTGTCAGCCAGTTTGCCGTGGCATACGGAGCTCCATCGCAGTCTTTAACACTGGTAGCATGCCGCGACAGCGTGGACGTGAACCGTATGTGCAGTTGACGGACTTTGAGCGAGGGCGTATAGTGGGCATGCGGGAGGCCGGGTGGACGTACCGCCGAATTGCTCAACACGTGGGGCGTGAGGTCTCCACAGTACATCGATGTTGTCGCCAGTGGTCGGCGGAAGGTGCACGTGCCCGTCGACCTGGGACCGGACCGCAGCGACGCACGGATGCACGCCAAGACCGTAGGATCCTACGCAGTGCCGTAGGGGACCGCACCGCCACTTCCCAGCAAATTAGGGACACTGTTGCTCCTGGGGTATCGGCGAGGACCATTCGCAACCGTCTCCATGAAGCTGGGCTACGGTCCCGCACACCGTTAGGCCGTCTTCCGCTCACGCCCCAACATCGTGCAGCCCGCCTCCAGTGGTGTCGCGACAGGCGTGAATGGAGGGACGAATGGAGACGTGTCGTCTTCAGCGATGAGAGTCGCTTCTGCCTTGGTGCCAATGATGGTCGTATGCGTGTTTGGCGCCGTGCAGGTGAGCGCCACAATCAGGACTGCATACGACCGAGGCACACAGGGCCAACACCCGGCATCATGGTGTGGGGAGCGATCTCCTACACTGGCCGTACACCACTGGTGATCGTCGAGGGGACACTGAATAGTGCACGGTACATCCAAACCGTCATCGAACCCATCGTTCTACCATTCCTAGACCGGCAAGGGAACTTGCTGTTCCAACAGGACAATGCACGTCCGCATGTATCCCGTGCCACCCAACGTGCTCTAGAAGGTGTAAGTCAACTACCCTGGCCAGCAAGATCTCCGGATCTGTCCCCCATTGAGCATGTTTGGGACTGGATGAAGCGTCGTCTCACGCGGTCTGCACGTCCAGCACGAACGCTGGTCCAACTGAGGCGCCAGGTGTAAATGGCATGGCAAGCCGTTCCACAGGACTACATCCAGCATCTCTACGATCGTCTCCATGGGAGAATAGCAGCCTGCATTGCTGCGAAAGGTGGATATACACTGTACTAGTGCCGACATTGTGCATGCTCTGTTGCCTGTGTCTATGTGCCTGTGGTTCTGTCAGTGTGATCATGTGATGTATCTGACCCCAGGAATGTGTCAATAAAGTTTCCCCTTCCTGGGACAATGAATTCACGGTGTTCTTATTTCAATTTCCAGGAGTGTATTTGTCAACATGGTGACCATTGTTTCGGTTTCCCTCGACACGACAGCAGAGAGAACACAGTGACTTCAGTGTGCTCAAAGACAACACTAGACATACGATTGGCATCATGTCATGTTTGCAGTTCTGGTTTTGCATGTAGCATCACAATAAACATGTCCGTGCGTGGTGTCTCTGAGAAGAATGGAAAAGATAGAAATTTGTGTTAAGGTCTTACGGGAGGTCATCGGTCCCTAAGCTTACACACTACTTAAAGTAACTTACGCTAAGGACGACATACACACACATGCACGAAGGAGGACTCGAACCTCCTACGGGGGGGGGGGGGAGGGGGGGAGAGGGGGGAGGGAGAGCCTTGCGGACCGTGACAAGACGCATTTGACCATGCCGCTACCCCGCGCGGCTTGAGAAGAATGAATGATGGCCGATTACATTGGTCTTTTTCATAAGGGCCCTCCATCCAGCGTGAGGACATGGGCTGATCTTGGGTACGCATCACGACGTTCTCTGTTTCGTAGAGCCGATTATTTGTGCAGCAGCTGCTACATTTCTGAAGAAACTAATGGCTATGCCTTATCCTTGAGGTTTCCGTGACATTACGTTTCAACAAGATAACGCAAATCTGTATGTTTCCGGTGCCGTCCCGATCTTCCGCGATCTAGAGGCCATTCGACAGTTGCCCTTGCTATCACGTGCTCCAGATATCGTATGTCATTCACAGGAAACATGTGATCGTGGGTTATCGAAAGATTAACAAGCACCAGTCATCAGCCACTATGACGAACTCTGGGACATAGTCCAAGCAACATAGAATTGCGTATCCGTAGCTGTTGCCCCAGCATAATCCGACTACATGTCCAGCCAGTGATGGTACCACAAGTGGCAACTCAGTGTACGAAAATCCACACTCGCTATTCCATCAAATCAGCTATAAACTTACTCGCGCGTTCTTCCTACTGTACTGTGTAAGCATAAAAACTAAAATTTTATTTGCCATCCTTCATAGCGTTGCAGTTTTATTGGCCATCAGTGTACATCCGTCTATGTCCCACTCCTTCCAGTCAGAAATGGGCGCGGCAGCTTCCGCAGAGCGATCAGCGTCCTCTAGTTTCTGTGTTACCCTGTTTACAATGCTAATATATACTCGCAACTTGCAGCCTGAGAAGGACTCGTATACACTTTATTTTATCGGCTATTACTTTTCTGATGTTAGTTTCATGTACAGACCCGTTCCATGACCATGGAGATTTGCTAGTCAATTAGGTCCTACGGAACTAGACGTATAAAATGAAACACGGTTATAAATAATAAGTTGCTTCTGACTCTAATGACAATCATAGGTGATAGCGAAGGGAGGGGAGAGGGGGGTGGAGAGGGGATTAGAGAACGTTGCCCAGCCATCGCATCCAGGGACACATACGGATCGCTATCTCCACCCGCTGCCTGGGAATGCTGCTGAGTGTTCTGCGCCACGAATCTCAAAATGTCAGCAAACTGCCGCACGCCGTCCGACAGCTCACCGATGAAAGACCGCCTGCAAGCGTTCGGTTTGTCTCAAAGCAACAACAAAATTTCAGCAGAACCAACTTTCGTATTTTCATTAACATGTTGAGAATATTGTTGTTTTCTTAGTTTTAATTGTATTAGGTTGGGGCATAAGTTCGTAGCATTTTTCCGTAAGTATAATAAACAGAACAGATACACGTAACAAAGTCTTTAGTCATCAATAGTATAATCTCCTTCATTGTTTGCAACTGTCGGCCAACATTGGGGTAACTTTACGATTCCGCGACTGTTGAAATCACGTGGTTTTGACGTGAAGAACTTGTCAGCCATATTCGGAGCGGATTTTCATTCGGAAAAAAATTTCCTTGAAGCTTGTTCGATAGAGAGCGGAAAAATGAAAGTCTGAAGGCGCAAAATCAGACGAATAAGATCGGAGTGGAACAGCTTCTCAGTCCAACTCCTACGCAGCGTTTTTCTTGAGTCTAACAGAATGCGGACTGGCGTTATCACCTAACAGCATCACTTCAAGCAGACTTCCTGGTCGTTGTTCTTGATTGTTGTTGACAATAAATGTCAGCAGAGATGGTTACACCTCGGGGAAGCAATTCGTAGTAGACCACACGATCCACCTTCCACCAGATACATAACATTATTTTTGTGGATGCGATCATATCTTTGCACGGGGAGCTGCAGATTTGCTTGGACTCAACCATTCCTTTCTTTTCTTTACGTCAGCATAAAGACACTATATGCACATTTGGCCACCCGCTGATTTTTGTGATTTTGGCTTAGAGCATGCGGTACTTACACACCGGATTTTTTGAACATTCCCCATTTCATGCAAATGTGTCTCCTTGGCGGATTTTTATTTATTTATTTTTGTGTGACTAGGGCCTCCCGTCTAGTAGACCGTTCGCCTGGTGCAAGTCTTTCGATCTGACGCCACTTCGGCGACTTGCGCGTCGATGGGGATGAAATGATGATGATTAGGACAACACAACACCCAGTCCCCGAGCGGAGAAAATCACCGACCCATCCGGGAAGCGAACCCGGGCCCTTAGGACTGACATTCTGTCTCGCTGACCACTCAGCTACCGGGGGCGGACGTTGGCGGAATGACCACAGGTCATTACATATGCCAGTTCTCGAGTACACTGACGTGGGTCATATGGTTCCTATGGCTCTGAGCACTATGGGACTTAACATCTGATGTCATCACTCCCCTACACTTAGAACTACTTAAACCTAACTAACCTAAGGACATCACACACATCCATACCCCAGACAGGATTCGAACCTGCGACCGTAGCAGCCGTGTGACGTGGATCAACGTCGATTCATGGATTTAAGCGATCTTCATCAAACTTCGAAGGTCTTCCTGAACATGGAGTATCGCTAATGTCAAAACCACCTGCCTTATAACAAGAATACCATTTTCTTGACGTGCTCTGTCCTACGGCGTGATCCCCATACACGGCGCATATGTTTCTGGCTGCCTCCACTGCTATCACACCTCTACTGAACTAAAACGGAGCACTAAGTCCAAAAAAGTCCTGATTTCTCCACTTGAACTTCATTTTCTAGCGTCACTATCTCCAGATGACAAAATCTCAACATGTAAATTCAAATAACTACAGTCAGCTACAAATAAAAAATGGCAATCGATGAATAACCAATAGCATCCGGAGTACCAACACGTAAAAAAAAAAAAAAAAAAAAAATGCTACGAAGTTCTGCACAATTCTCATAGTGCCTGATGGTAAAATATTAATTACTTAATTATTGCAAAATTATTAGCGTATACGTTCGGTTTCTATGACTAAATGAGAGGCTGATTCTATGATTACCAGACTGGTTCACTTCTTTTATTTTGGAAGCACCTTCATTAGTGAATAGTACGCATATGAGAGCGTGCTGAAAACCACTGTTTTCGAATTTTTTATGTGAAAAGTCTTAAATTTTTTAAAGCAAAACGAACGTTATTAACACCCTACATCTTTATTCTTCATGTCTACAAATTTCCAGCAGTCCACCGTTAGAGAATCCCGAAATGTAGTGTGTAACATGCCTATGTGTAACGTAACTATGTCGTTGCGTGAGAAACACCTTGCTATAATCGAGTTTCGAATTCAGAGTGTCGTCCACGCATGGAGAGCCGTCTCCTTCAGCATGACAATGCCAGACCACAAACGAGCGCTGTGACATCTGCAACAAACCGTCGCCTTACCTTAACTGTCATCGATCATTTTTACAGTGATAAGGCGCTGCAAGTAGAAGTGAGGTGTGGCTCCGTCAACATGTCTATGCCGTGCGTGGTAATAAATAAATGTGTGTGAAATCTTATGGGACTTAACTGCTAAGGTCATCAGTCCCTAAGCTTACACACTACTTAACCTAAATTATCCTAAGGACAAATACACACACCCACGCCCGAGGGAGGACTCGAACCTCCGCCGGGACCAGCCGCACAGTCCATGACTGCAGCGCCTAAGACCGCTCGGCTAATGCCCGTGCGGGGTAGCCGCGCGGTCTGTGTCGTCTTGACACGGTCCGTGCGGCTCCCCCCTGTCGGAGGTTCGAGTCCTCCCTCGGGCGTGGGTGTGTGTGTTGTCCCTAGCCGAAGTTAGTTTAAGTTAAATTAAGTAATGTGTAAGCGCAGGGACCGATGACCTTAGCAGTTAAGTCCCATGAGATTTTACACATATTTCCAATTTTTTCAAACATTCTACAGTGACGGTATCAATAAACTCGTCCCGCTTTGGAAGAAATGTGTTCTGCTCCATGGTGACTATGCTGAGAAACAAATATGCGGCATGAAAAATAAACATATAGAATATTATCGAATTTTGTCCTATTTAAACACCTTTAAGAGTTTTCACATAAAGAACAGGAGGCGTTACTTTCCACTACGCTCTCGTAGGTTTTATTTTTTACTGTTTTTACATATCAGATATGCCATGAAGCACTTCTGATCAGTTTACTTTCATACACGTGTGTCTGATCTGCGCCGGCCGAAGTGGCCGTGCGGTTAAAGGCGCTGCAGTCTGGAACCGCAAGACCGCTACGGTCGCAGGTTCGAATCCTGCCTCGGGCATGGATGTTTGTGATGTCCTTAGGTTAGTTAGGTTTAACTAGTTCTAAGTTCTAGGGGACTAATAACCTCAGCAGTTGAGTCCCATAGTGCTCAGAGCCATTTTTTTGTCTGATCTGCGGTTTGATTGTAGTATTTCCAACCGCCACTAACAGAACACAAGCAAAAGACGACAGGATAAAGCATTGCGGAAGTTGCCAACACCGGAATAAACACAGAGCGCAAATATAGGTTTTTAAAAACAAACTGGTAAAATGGCGATGTACGTGTGTAACATTCGCAGGAAAATGTCACAAACAGGACGCACTGCACTGCATAGAACATACTTCAGTTACAGCACATACACTGCCTTGTCACATTCATGTGACCACCTGTTAAAGGTCTGAATAACCACCTTTCGCTGAGCGAAGCGCTGCCGTGGTCGCCCAGGATAGGTGCAAACTTTTGCTGATTCGTTTGGACTTCTAGAATGACGAGTTCACCCAGGGAATGCCGCTAAAACATTCTCTAGAATAAAAACTGCCTCCTCCGGCCTGGACAGTTCCGTTGAACGTTTGAAAAGATAACCTGTCGCCACTCATTGGACGTCCAGTTGCGGTACTGGCGTGCAAATTCCAGCCTTGGTGCCGATGAACAGCAGCCGGCACGGGTGCCTGGACCTGGCGCCTGCTGCGGAGGACATATGCAGCAACGTTCGCTGAACGGTCGTTGAGGTGACACAGTTGGCACTCCTTTGCTTCATCTGGCTGCCAGATGCTCAACACTTACACGTCGATTCGGCCATACATATTCAACACTTTTTTCCCACATATCTGATATACAGGGTGGTCGGAAATTCTCGTTACAGACTTCTAGGACTTGTAGAGGGGAGTGAGTACATCGTATTTTGAATAGGAACCCATGTCCGGAAACGTCAACCAGTTAGACTACAGAGCGTCAAAGTTATAGGCGCGGGCATCTGTAAATGTACGAAAACAGGGGGTGATTCCGTGACGATGTTACAGACTTTCTAGGATGATGGAGAACGATAAATTTATTAATCTGAAGTAAGGATCCCTGTACCGCAAACGAACAATTCGAAAGTTATGAACAATAACCGTTCTAATACCTCTGACAGTTGAATACATGTACCGGTTCTTGTGTTGCGAAGAGTGTAGGTCTGGTAACTTTCAGTGGTGGTAGTGTGGACAAAAATGAAAAAAAAAATGTCCAGTAAACGTGGGCTCTAAATTGCATACCTGAGGAGCTATGAACACTTGCTCAGTAGAGGAGTTGTGTTTCACATTAGCGAAGATGAACAAATGGTTCTCGTTCTCCATCATCCTAGAAAGTCTGTAACATCATCACGGAATCACCCCCTGTTTTCGTACATTTACAGAAGCCCGTGCCTATAACTTTGACGCTCTGTAGTCTAGTTGGTTGACGTTTCCGGACATGGGTTCCTATTCAAAATACGATGTACTCACTCCCCTCTACAAGTCCTAGAAGTCTGTCCTAGAAGTCCGACCACCCTGTATAAAAAGAGTAAGAAAAGAAATTTGTATTACGGGTTTCGAAAATAAAACAATCAACTGACAGCCAAACAAGGGGCTTCTAGTTTAGTCGCGGCGATAGAATTTGTATGCTAAGAAAATTCTAATAATCAATTTCGAGACAAATGGTCCACAATAAACTCGCGTGGAATGTAAGATATTAATCGTTTCAGAATAAACTTCTTAAGGTAAACTGGATTTGATTTGATTTATTCATCCAGGGATCGTCTCAGAATGATACAGGACTTGACATCATAACACAATGAAAAAAAAAGCTCGAACTGTATATGCCATGGAATACTCAAATATAAATATTTTTATGAGGACACGAGAGGAGGTCGGGCGTAGCCTTGCTGGAGAAACCATCCTGACAATAGCCTGGAATTATTTAGGAAAACCACAAAAGACCTAAATAACGGTGCCCGGACAGAGCAAACTACATCCTCCAGAACGTGAGGTTAATGCCTTAACTGCAGTGTTATCGAATATCTAAACTCCAAGCAAGGCGCCGACAACAACAAAAATGCTGAAAGAGAGAAACATGTAAGGCGCGGCGAATTCAGACGGGGCTCGGAAATCCCAAGTGCCGCCATTGCGAGGCCTTCTCATAAGAACGGCCGCAGCAGACAAGAAGTTCTAGTGTATTAAGAATTCACCTCGCTGTGGTATTGTGTATCCGATGCTACAGCGTGGCACGTGTGTTACTGGTGAGTTACCTCGTCGAGTCAGCTTTAGAGTACTGTCGTCACGCTGACATGCGTTATAGGTTATTGTCGTGCACCGAACATATAGTTCTTAGAAGTGTTCAGTGTGCTACTATACGTCACAGTGAAGTCTTCGAAATGTTCATATTTACTGATTATGAATAGTGTGCCCATTCATCTTCAGCATCAAGGTGGACTTGTCAGACAACCGTTACGTCGCAGCACATTTTTTTTCATTTGGTTGCTAAATACTCTAAACGATTCGGCCACCAAGTATCAAATAACCATATCGGGGCGATTAACGAAAGTTACTTTGTTTCTTAATGCAGTGGTTAAGCTTTACTTGTTATTTGTGTACACTGATTTCTCTCCGTAGTTCGTACAAGACATTAACAATTGTACCGTCTCGTAGCGTTGGTCCTCATTGTACGCTGTAGTGGGATTTACACACTATTTGCAGCAGAGAAGTTATAAGATAAAGCGAAGTTTGAACTGCATCTTTGCACAAACTAAGAACAGCCACTTGTGAATCGGACAAACATGCTGCTATGGCATTTGCTCTCCCTCCAGATTTTTTTGAAAACGAACTTCAGGCCTGTAAATATGCAATTATGCGCCGAACACATCTTCATGCTCTCCTCTCATAGTATATCTGAGAAACTGAGTCAGCAACACCATTTCCGCCCCCCCCCCCTCTCAATAACGAGTGAGATATTGAGCTAAGGAGAATGACAAGACATTATTGTCATGCACTACAGATTTTGGCACATGATTCTCTTTTAAAAGTGTTACATTGTGATCATGTACGGCAGTGGGACAGGAAGTTGTAGTTGTTGAGATGTTCCTTATTATTTCTTTTTTATCTACATTCCCAACATTTAGTTGGTGTTGTGATGCATAATAAGAGAAAAAAGTTTCATTTATAAAAAGGGATACATCTAGCGAAAAACAGTATTCGCCGAAGATCCAAAAAACATATTCCATACATCGATACTTTCACAACCTTTATAGGTGTTGGAATATAAAGCTACTGAAAAAAGTGAATGTGTCTTATTCCTTTGTCTTGTCCCTGTTAATTTGTCTCTTCTTCCTGGGAGCTCAATATGAGCAAATGTAAATTAGGCAACTTCTTAACTGTTTGCAGGATAAATATTACACTGAAGAGCCAAAGAAACAGATACACCTTCCTAATATCGTGTAGGGCCCCCGTGAGCACGCAGAAGTGCCGCAACAAGGCGTGGCATGGACTCTAGTAATGTCTGAAGTAGTGCTGGAGGGAATAGACACCTTGAATCCTGCAGGGCTGTCCATAAATCCATAATAGTACGAGGGGTTGTATGTCTCTTCTGAACAGCACGTTGCAAGGCATCCCAGATATGCTCAATAATGTTCATGTCTTGGGTGTCTGGTGGCCAAAGGAAGTGTTTAAGCTCAGAAGAGTGTTACTGGAGCTACTCCGTAGCAATTCTGGACGTGTTGGGTGTCACATTGTCCTGCTGGAATTTCCCAAGTCCGTCGGAAAGCAGAATGGACATGAATGGGTGCAGGTGATCAGACAGGATACTTACGTACGTGTCACCTATCAGAGTCGTATATAGACACATCAGGGATCTCATATCACTCCAACTGCACACGCACCACACCATTACAGAGCCTCCATCAGCTTGAACAGTCCACTGCTGACATGCAGGGTTCATGGATTCATGAGGTTGTCTCCATATCCGTACACGTCGATACAATTTGAAACGAGACTCGTCCGACCAGGCAACATGTTTCCAATCATCAACAGTCCAATATCGGTGTTGATGGGCCCAGGCGAGGCGTAAAGCTCTGTGGTGTGCAGTCATCAAGAGTACACGAGCGGGCCTTCGGCTCCAAAAGCCCATATCGATAATGTTTCGTTGAATGGTCCGCACACTGACACTTGCTGATGGTGCAGCATTGAAATCTGAATCAATTTGCGGAACTGTTGCACTTCTGTCACGTTGAACGCTTCTCATCAGTCGTTGTTGGTCCCATTCTTGCAGGATCTTTTTCCGGCCGCAGCGATGTCGGGGATTTGATGTTTTACCGGTTTCCTGATATTCATGGTGCGCTCATGAAATGGTCGTACGGGAAAATCGCCACTTAACCACTACGTCGGAGATTCTGTATCTCATCGCTCGTGTGCCGACTATAATAGCACCTTTGAACTCACTTAAAGCCTAATAATCTGCCATTCTATCAGCAGTAACCAGTCACTTGTTGTGTTATATAGGCGTTGCCAACCGCAGCGCCATATTCTGTTGTTTATATATCTCTGTATTTGAATATGGATGCCTATACCAGTTTCTCTGGCGCTTCAGTGTGCCTATGTCTATCTATTTTGTCGAGTTCACCATTAATCCGAACCACAACCTTGTATCTTTAGCATTTATTCAATTTACCTTGTGATTTATATATGTTACAGGGAAAAAACAGACGAGGTTGGCTGCGGGTTGTTCGGAGACGAACTACTGCCAAAACACCCATGAGATACTTCAGTCGATCATTTTCCTGCTGTACGCAGTATTGCATAGGGAGAATTACGCGGGTCTGATCGGTTCCTGTTTCTGAACAACGATGCTTGCCAGCCTGGTCATTGGCCTGATATAATGCAAACTGTTGTGAATAAATTGGAGGATGGTCTACAGTAAAGTAACTTGTTAATAAAATCATAAAAACTTTTATGAGCTGTACTGCATCTGCTATTTATGTACAAATTATCCATTCTCAATATGGGTTGCATCCATGCTGCAACTGTCATACTACCCTGAGTTGTGTAACTTGGGAACTGCTAAATTAACGTCGCACCTTTGAGGAACTATACAGACGCATGGTGCAGGGAATGGCAATTGAATCTCAATGTAGACAAGTGTAATGTGCTGCGAATACACAGAAAGAAAGATCCCGTATCATTTAGCTACAATATAGCAGGTCAGCAACTGGAAGCAGTTAATTCCATAAATTATCTGGGAGTACCCATTAGGAGTGATTTAAGATGGAATGATCATATAAAGTTGATCGTCGGTAAAGCAGATGCCAGACTGAGATTCATTGGAAGAATCCTAAGGAAATGCAATCCGAAAACAAAGGAAGTAGGTTACAGTACGCTTATTCACCCACTGCTTGAATACTGCTCAGCAGTGTGGGATCCGTACCGGATAGGGTTGATAGAAGAGATAGAGAAGATCCAATGGAGAGCAGCGCGCTTCGTTACAGGTTAATGTAGTAATCGCGAAAGCGTTACGGAGATGATAGATAAACTCCAGTGGAAGACTCTGCAGGAGAGACGCTCAGTAGCTCGGCACGGGCTTTTGTTAAAGTTTCGAGAACATACCTTCACCGAAGAGTCAAGCAGTATATTGTTCCCTCCTACGTATATCTCGCGAAGAGACCATGAGGATAAAATCAGAGAGATTAGAGCCCAAACATAGGCATACCGACAACCCTTCTTTCCACGAACAATACAAGACTGGAACAGAAGGGAGAACCGATAGAAGTACTCAAGGTACCCTCCGCCACACACCGTCAGGTGGCTTGCGGAGTATGGATGTAGATGTAGATGTAATGCTCTCATTGCGAGACAGGAGGTAACGCCATATTTTCCAGTTTCATTATTAACCACTATTCTCAGTCCTTTAGTAATCTTTAACTGAATATTAACACATTACTTATGAAGAATGTTTTAGCTCCGTTTTTAAAGTGATGTATTTTACAAACCTTTTTCTTCTCCTATGGCAGTTTATTACCAGCTTTATTTCCTGCTAGATAATGCTGTTCTGAGCTTTTTGTTTGTTTTTCCGTGGAAAATGTAGGTCCAAACTGGCCCTTCTTCCGTTACTATGCATAGAATTATTAGTGATGTGGTCCAAAAACCTTTTTTTTATTAATTACAAATTCCCTACTCAAGTGCCATTATTTTACTCTTAACAAGTATAATCTACATCAGCTGACTGCAAGTGAATGTCCTTACATAATTTAATCACTACAAAAATGGTACCTAACGTAGAGTTCAATGAATCTAGTACTACAATAATTCTTCCTTACAACTACGCTAGAATGGAAAAGCTTCACCGTATATAATATTAATATCTAATGGTCTATCCTTGAGAAATTTCCATCTCGATAACGGTACGTACATTTTCTCTTTTAAGTAGTTTCTCAGCTGGCCACATCCAAGTCTACATCATTCGAACCGTTTCCAGCTAATTCTACATCTACATCCATACTCCGCAAGCCACCTGACGGTGTATGGCGGAGGGTACCTTGAGTACCTCTATCGGTTCTCCCTTCTATTCCAGTCTCGTATTGTTCGTGGAAAGAAGGATTGTCGGTATGCTTCTGTGTGGGCTCTAATCTCTCTGATTTTATCCTCATGGTCTCTTCGCGAGATATACGTAGGAGGGAACAATATACTGCTTGACTCTTCGGTGAAGGTATGTTCTCGAAACTTTAACAAAAGCCCGTGCCGAGCTACTGAGCGTCTCTCCTGCAGAGTCTTCCACTGGAGTTTATCTATCATCTCCGTAACGCTTTCGCGATTATTAAATGATCCTGTAACGAAGCGCGCTGCTCTCCGTTGGATCTTCTCTATCTCTTCTATCAAATCCTATCTGGTACGGACCCCACACTGTTGAGCAGTATTCAAGCAGTGGGCGAACAAGCGTACTGTAACCTACTTCCTTTGTTTTCGGATTGCATTTCCTTAGGATTCTTCCAATGAATCTCAGTCTGGCATCTGCTTTACCGACGATCAACTTTATATGATCATTCCATTTTAAATCACTCCTAATGCGTACTCCCAGATAATTTATTGAATTAACTGCTTCCACAGCAGGCAGTGATTATAGCCGCTAGACCACATAGACTGTGGTCACCGCTACTCTTGTCGCAGCCCTTTGTCTGCTCGTGTCGAATGAATGCTGGAGCGAGAGTAACGGTACTCTGCAATCAGCGTGCAGGTGTCCCAGGCCGTGGGCGCGCGACCTCTGCGAGGCTGGACCTCTGCCAGGGCCGTCCGTTGTTCGCTGCCAGTGCAGAGCAAGACGTGACTCGCGTCGCTGGCTTCACTGGGGAATCTTGTCCACTGGGCGCTTGCCAGCCGCCGAGCTGCGTCTCTGTTACACGACCGGCTGTGAAGCCGTCGCCCACTAAAGGCAACGTCTTTCTGAAGCCGCCAGGTTGCTCTCTCTCTCTCGCCATCCGTAAGAGGAGTAGAGGGCTGAAAAGTAATTAGTTGAGGTAGAATTTGACAGTAGACATGTATTCAAAACCTCATCCCCTCCAGTCCTCACACCCGTTAACTTGTTACATCTTTGGCACTGCTTTTCTAGCACATTAAAAATCATCATATTTCCAGATCAGCTCTTAGCAATCGTGCGCGTATTTAGGGTCTTCAACTTTACCCAAACTACAATCGTATAAATTTTTATTCGCGTAAGGAAACAGATGATACTCGATGGTTATTATTAAAATGCAACTACTGACAGAAGTGCAGTGTGGGTTGTAATTGTAGAATGGAAGTCAGCAACAGATCAAGTTCCGAATTATTCATTTTTTTGCTTTGACGAAAGTATTTTAATGAAAAAATCTCAACAACATTTTTGTTTATTGTCTACAGTAAGATTCCCACAACTATTGCAAAATTTGCTTAAAATTCCCTTCCTTTTACCAATGAAAATAAATATTGTATTCCGAAAAACGCAGAACGTGCACCACTACAAAAAATTTCAAGCATTTATCAGTTTAGTTAATAATAAACATTTTACAGACACATTTTACAAGTAGACTATTCTGCGATCAATTTATTTTTAATCCCACTTTTAATTTTATAGAGTACAAAGTAATTTTAATTAATTAGCTAATTGATTAGCTACTTTCAAATAAGACTGCATCTGTTGCAGACCATTTTTCTTCTCAGCTGCCAAGTTGCTTTTACACTGTTGTGACGGTAAAACAAGGTTCTTTATTATGTAAGTGGTAACCCCTTTCTTGAAGATCTAGTAGGTGCTCCAGCCATCAAGTTCTTTCAACATTGTTCTCACCTTGATGACGTCCGCCCCCGGTAGCTGAGTGGTCAGCGCGACAGAATGTCAATCCTAAGGGCGCGGGTTCGATTCCCGGCTGGGTCGGAGGTTTCCTCCGCTCAGGCACTGCGTGTTGTGTTGTCACAATCATCATCATTTCATCCCCGTCGTTCCGCAAGTCGCCGAAGTGGCGTTAAATTGAAAGACTTGCACCCGGCGAACGGTCTACCCGAAAGGGAGGCCCTAGTCACACGACATTTATTTTACCTTGACGACACAAGGTGCAATATACTCGAATCCAACTAAATTGGAAATATTTACTTTCGTTGTGTTAATTTGTAGCGGCTGCTTTTTTTTAAAATCAAAAATGTCCTCGGGCTGGAGCATAGTAACCACAAATGGGTTCAAATGGTTCAAATGGCTCTGAGCACTATGGGACTTAACATCTATGGTCATCAGTCCCCTAGAACTTAGAACTACTTAAACCTAACTAACCTAAGGACAGCACACAACACCCAGCCATCACGAGGCAGAGAAAATCGCTGACCCCGCCGGGAATCGAACCCGGGAGCCCGGGCGTGGGAAGCGAGAACGCTACCGCACGACCACGAGATGCGGGCCCACAAATGGGTTGCTATGCGTTGCATTCTCCATAAGTTTTACAAGGTCTTAGATACTTGATATTCTGACATTCTTCCAGCCTCTTACGTTTTTCAATCTGAGCAAAATCTCTGTCACAAGCTCTGAACAATTACAAAGCTTAGTGGCACTTAGACCGCTTTACCCTCACCAGTGGGCCAGCACATATCAGGCCTTACATGCGCCATTGGAAATGATCGTAGCGCTTAGCCGCTTTTCACGTTTTTGTTGACAACAGCGCATAGCTTTGTTTTTCCGGTCTTATAGATTTCCTCTCTGCAATCATCGTATGGGAGCGAAACTTGGTAGTTATGTTTATGCGTTTTGTGGAACCTATATACGCTGGAAAACAAAGTAGTTCCATTTGTGGCTACCAGACTGCACACTGTTTGTATGACGGTATGATATCCACGCCAGGGAATGACGTGAGTGAAGAGTATGGTTATCGAGAATAGAGACCCTGCGCTGTTAGTGAAACTATTCCATGTGAGCAGCAGCAATTACGGTGTTGCATTGGCAGAGTGTCCCCAACTGAAGTCTCTCAGGAGAGGCACACTGTCATTAAATGGTTTAAAGAAGATGGTAATGAATTCCGAAAACACGGGTGAGCTTGGTGTGGCTTCTGGATGAGGAAGGCGCTCTATCCCTTTGGAAGTCATTGACGAGGTTGCTGTTGCTTTAACTGACCACCTATCAACTGCCCCGTATAGTGCTAACGCTATTGCATTGTCACGCGAACTGTCCATCCCATGGTCAACAGCACAGAAAGTGTTACACCGGTACCGGTGCAAGCCCCAGACGGTGTAGTAACTGAAACCTCATGATCTACTGTAATGTTCTGAATTCGCTCCTCGGTTTCTGGCACGAATCGAAGTTGATGACATGGGTTGAGCAATATTCTATGGAGTAACGAGGCACATTTTACACTACGGGGTGGCTTGAATGCACATAACTGCCCAATTTGGGGTACTCTTATGCCGCGTGTTGTGCAGAAAGAGCCGTAGCACTCGCCGTATGTGACTGTGCGGCGTGGATTCACAAGTGCCTATCTCGGTCCGTTGTTCTTTTAAGAGAATACACCCAGAGGGCCGATCGAGTGTACCGTGACGTCTGCACATTAAGGAAGCCTCCTTGTACAGCATGGGATTCTTGCCTCGGAACAACGCAGCAGTGTGGAAATCACTATTTTCATGCAAGATGGGGCAACACCTCGTGTCGCTCGCCCAGTGAAAGGTCTGGTTAATGCAACCTCCCACGAACATGTTATATCCAGCGGTTTTTCCCAAGGCACGGCCTGCAAGAGCGTCTGATCTGAATCCATGTGACTCTTGGTTCTGGGGATATATAAAAGAACGCGTTTACCAGGGACACGTTCTGTCTCTACCGGATCTGAGGGGCTGTGTAGAGGAACACGTTCCACAGCTTCTACCGGAAATGCTGCGAGCAACTGTTGATCACGTCGGTTTACAGATGCGGCATTGCGCCGTCCTGTCTTGCGCTCATATTGAACAAATTGTGTAGGTGGCGGCTAGTAACAAGATCAATATTACGCCTTTGTCACTCGTTTGACCTTTTGTGCCCACGTCCCGTTCCTATCTATTACGTACAGAAACGTTTCCATACGTATTTCTAGTACTTACAGCGCCAGATTCGCACCTGGTGGCCAAAACTGGTATCAACTTTTTCCAGCGTAAATTGGTTCCACATTGACGCACGTTTTGCTGCCATACGTTAATTATAGCCCACATTGGACCTCTGTGAATAGCTGCACTTTTATTACAAAAAATGGTTCAAATGGCTCTGAGCACTATGCGACTTAACATCTGAGGTCATCAGTCGCCTATAACTTAGAACTAATTAAACCTAACTAACTAAGGACTTCACACACATCCAAGCCCGAGGCAGGATTCGAACCTGCGACCGTAGCGGTCGCTCGGTTCCAGACTGTAGCGCCTAGAACCGCACGGCCACTCCGGCCGGCGAACTTTTATTACAACCTCCCGTTTGTATGAAGGGGTCAAGTCAGGTGAACAGGGGGAATTGTCGACCAAATAGAAACGCAGGGCCTTCAATTTGGCAGCCACAAATTGGGATGTGTGTGGAGATACACCGTAATGCAAAAAAATGTTTCCCCTTTGGTAAACTTTAAACTGCATTTAGTCTTAATTTGCCTCTATCATCTAGTGGAGAAGACAGACGTGTTACATTATGGCTATGAATTATCCCTGACAAAACTGCTCCACCAACACAAATCAATCGCTGTCCCAGATAACGGGCGTGTTGGGTTCTTGGCCGATTTTATGGGCGCAGAACGTGTTCAGCCTCGGGCACCCCTGTGCTGTCATGTCCTTGATTGTCCCTTGGTTTCAGGAATACAAATGTGGAGCCAGGTTTCAACCTGTCACTGAATTATCCAAGAAATCCTCTGAAGCGACAGAATGGACCAAAACAGCTCTGGATGCCTCAACTATTGCCGCATTATGTATACTGCTTAAACGTTTCTGCACCCAGTTTACTGCAAGCTGCGTTATACAGGGTGATTCAAAAAGAATACCACAACTTTAGGAATTTAAAACTCTGCAACGACAAAAGGCAGAGCTAAGCACTATCTGTCGGCGAATTAAGGGAGCTATAAAGTTTCATTTAGTTGTACATTTGTTCGCTTGAGGCGCTGTTGACTAGGCGTCAGCGTCAGTTGATGCTAAGATGGCGACCGCTCAACAGAAAGCTTTTTGTGTTATTGAGTACGGCAGAAGTGAATCGACGACAGTTGTTCAGCGTGCATTTCGAACGAAGTATGGTGTTAAACCTCCTGATAGGTGGTGTATTAAACGTTGGTATAAACAGTTTACAGAGAATGGGTGTTTGTGCAAAGGGAAAAGTTCTGGACGGCCGAGAACGAGTGATGACTGGCCTCCAAGAAGCCCTGATCTTACCCCCTGCGATTTTTTCTTATGGGGGTATGTTAAGGATATGGTGTTTCGGCCACCTCTCCCAGCCACCATTGATGATTTGAAACGAGAAATAATAGCAGCTATCCAAACTGTTACGCCTGATATGCTACAGAGAGTGTGGAACGAGTTGGAGTATCGGGTTGATATTGCTCGTGTGTCTGGAGGGGGCCATATTGAACATCTCTGAACTTGTTTTTGAGTGAAAAAAAACCTTTTTAAATACTCTTTGTAATGATGTATAACAGAAGGTTATATTATGTTTCTTTCATTAAATACACATTTTTAAAGTTGTGGTATTCTTTTTGAATCACCCTGTATATAAGATGGATTCAATAAGGAAACTATCACGCTCCCAAGATATGTCTCGTTCCTTGGCTATATTTTTATGCATAATCAAGAATCAACTTGTGAATAGCATCGTTTGTTTCTGGCTCTGTTGAATTTACACAAACTGAGAGAAAATTCCCAATAAAAGGATGTACAACAAACTTTAAAGCTCTTCTGGAATGCATACCTATCTCATATCATGACTAGTTTCTGTTCCAGCGAACCATCTGCTATCACACAATCTCTAAAACAAAACGCACAAGCACGTACCTGACTACGTCATCTACAAGCCCGTCATTTTCTGTGTACCATTACACATGTTGCGTCGTAGCTCAGTACGGAAGTGTGATAGTATTCGCCTTTTTAATATAGATTGGACATAATAAAACTGGCCGGAAAATATTGACAGTAAAACTGATGTGGGGTTGACCGCTGTTAATGAAAATGAGAACTGCCTATCACAGAAAATGCAAGCAATGGTGATTTTGGTGCATCAGTAGGTTGCTGACTGATAAGGAATCAATAATTTTTAATCCACAGTTTTTCATTTCTTCAGATGAAAGATAGTTGAGCTTGTAAGATTACGTGAATTCACAGAGCTTGCGTCATTATGCATCATCCTAAGATCCCCATCAGTACTAGATCAGTAAGTTTCTCTGTGAAGTGGAATCAGTACTTTTCGATCCACCGCTTTCATTTCTTCAGATGAGACCTGATTCAACTTGTAATTGTACGTGAACTCACAGAACATGTGGCGCTATGCATCAGAAAATCCCCACAGTACTCTGAAGAAAGGCTGCGTAATCTCAAGATTGGTGTTTGGTTCGCAAAGCCAGGTGTCTGCATCATAACACGATTCTTTCACCAGACTCATCAAAATCCCCATCGTTACACTGAACAGCCGTTGCATTATCTCAAAATTAGTGTTCCGTGTACAAAGTCCACAACAAATAAAAAAAGAACATATTTGTGTAACGAGAATCAGTAACGAGTAACGAATACTTTTTGATGGGGACTTGTGCCGACAGTACCGAATACGTACGGTACTAAAGTGAACCGTTACTTTTACAGTGCGTTTGCAGAATACCGATGCGGGTGTTCCTAAGACACGTCTGGCCTTGAAAGCCAGTGGAAACACAGGCACGCGCTGGCAGGTACGTTGCTTGTTGGAATTCTTCAGTTCGGTCCAAGGAAAAAAATTAACACGCCCGTGACGGCATTGTTTGTAAGCGTGTTCCTGGTACGCTTAAGAATACGATTAGCCACGCTCGGGGTATTCGCCTCGCTTGTTTCGAGTAAAATCTCGGTGCTGGTGAAAACTCTGAACTCCACTAATGCCCCACTACCTTATGACCAGACACGTAGTCTGACGCAGTGCGTCCTCAGCTCTGTCGTTAAATGAGACTTTCTTTCTCTTTTCTTCGTCAGTATGTCCAGGCTGTTTCTTATTCAGTTGTACACTGCATGAATGTGTACACTACTTGCCATTAAAATTGCTGCACCAAGAAGAAATTCAGTTGATAAACGGGTATTCATTGGACAAATATGTTGTACTAGAACTGACATGTGATTACATTTTCACGCTATTTGGGTCCATAGATCCTGAGAAATCAGTACCCAGAACAACCACCTCTGGCCGTAATAACGGCCTTGAAACGCCTGGGCATTGAGTCAAACAGACCTTGGATGGCGTGTACAGGTACAGCTGCCCATGCAGCTTCAACACGATATCACAGTTCATCAAGAGTAGTGACTGGCGTATTGTGACGAGCCAGTTGCTCGGCCACCATTGTCCAGACGGTTTCAATTGGTGAGAGATCTGGACAATGTGCTGGCCATGATAGCAGTCGAGCATTTTCTGTATTCAGAAAGGCCCGTACAGGACCTGCAACATGAGGTCGTGCATTATCCTGCTGAAATGTAGGGTTTCGCAGGGATCGAATAAAGGGTAGAGCCACGGGTCGTAACACATCTGAAATGTAACGTCCACTGTTCAAAGTGCCGTCAATGCGAACAAGAGGTGACCGAGACGTGTAATCAATGGCACCCCATACCATCACGCCAGGTGATACGCCAATATGGCGATGACGAATACACGCTTCCAATGTGAGTTCACCGCGATGTCACCAAACACGGATGCGACCATCATGATGCTGTAAACAGAACCTGGATTCATGCAAAAAATGACGTTTTACCATTCGTGCACCAGGTTCGTCGTTGAGTACACCACCGCAGGCGCTCCTGTCTATGATGCAGCGTCAAGGGTAACCGCAGCCATGGCCTCCGAGCTGATAGTCCATGCTGCTGCAAACGTCGTCGAACTGTTCGTGCAGATGGTTGTTGTCTTGAAAACGTCCCCATCTGTTGACTCAAGGATCGAGACGGGGCCTCATGATCCGTTACAGCCATGCGGATAAGATGCCTGTCATCTCGACTGCTAGTGATACGAGGCTGTTGGGATCCAGCACGGCATTCCGTATTACCCTCCTGAACCCACCGATTCCATATTCTGCTAACAGTCATTGGATCTCGACCAACGCGAGCAGCAATGTCGCGATACGATAAACCGCAATCGCGATAGGCTACAATCCGACCTTTATCAAAGTCGGAAACGTGATGGTGCGCATTTCTCCTGCTTACACGAGGCATCAGAACAACGTTTTACCAGGCAACGCCGGTCAACTGCTGTTTGTGTATGAGAAATCGGTTGGAAACTTTCCTCTTGTCAGCACGTTGTAGGTGTCGCCACCGGCGCCAAGCTTGTTTGGATGCTCTGAAAAGCTAATCATTAACATATCACGGCATCTTCTTCCTGTCGGCTAAATTTCGCGTCTGCAGCACGTCACCTTCGTTGTGTAGCAATTTTAATGACCAGTAGTGTATATCGTTGTACACAGCGTCTCTTTGCAATCTTTCCAGACCGGAAGAAACTCGTAACCGATAGCAAGTTATACGAGTATTTGAATATTTCCGAGAAAAATGAAATAATACGGTTTAGCGTCTCGACGACGATATTATTATAGACAGAGTATAAGCCTGCATTGGGGAAGCATAGGAAAGAAAATCGACCGTGCCTTTTGAAACCTACCATCCAGGCGTTTGCCTAGAACGATCTGGGAAAATTAAGTAAAATCAGTGTGGATGGCTGGGCAGTATTTCAACCTCTGTCGTCCCTGATATGAGTTCTGTTTCTTTCCATTGCGCCACCTTCACTGATTTTCTTGTTTGTAGAAGGATCCGATATCCTAGTACAGTAGTATCAGTGTTGCTACAGTCGGTATAATACAGCGCTTGTGAAATGATGTAATCTAGTTTAGAACATTTACATCTACGAGAGGCGTTTCCATTTGCTCCCTCCTTCCACAGAAACCATGACGTCGTGTGCTGGATCTGATGATCACACTCCACAAAAAATGGTTCAAATGGCTCTGAGCACTATGGAACTTAACTTCTGAGGTTATCAGTCCCCTAGACCATAGACCTACTTAAACCTAACTAACTTAAGGACAGCACACACATCCATGCCCGAGGCAGGATTCGAACCTGCGACCGTAGCGGTCGCGCGGTTCCATACTGTAGCGCCTAGAACCGCTCGGCCACTCCTGCCGGCCTCACACTCCACCTTAGCACGTAATGACAGCGATTGGGAAAAATGGGCTGTACTGAACAGGTATTACACTTCTAGTGGTTGCCCTGCCATCTGCTTCAATTTTTCTGATCATTTGTGTTGCTTCATTTGACTCATCATTACAGTTGCAGGTATGTAGAACTTTGATGTAACTGTAGGTGGCACGAAAATTACTAGAAGTGTAATCCCTGCACAGTAGAGCTCATTTTCCCAACCGCTGTCATTACGTGAGCGAACAGCATGGAGAGTAATCATCAAGGACAGCGCTGAACAATGTACTTCCTGTGAAGGAAGGAGGATTAACGTCCCATCTACATCCACGTCATTAGAGATGGTGCCAAAGCTCGGATGGTATTCCGAATTGGGAAGGAAATCGGCTGAGCCATTTTAAAGGAACCATCCCGGCATTTGCCGGGAAATCACGGGAAACCTAAATCCGGAAGGCCGGCCGCGGGTTTGAACTATCGTCCTACCAAATGCGAGTCCAGTGTGTTAACCACTGCGTCACTTCGCTCGGTGTGATTTCTGTGCAAGGAGGGAGTAAACACTGGGGATATTCACAGGCAGTTGGTGGCAGTGTATGGAGAGTGTGCTCTGACACGAAAAGTACTCGTGCAACACAGAGCTCCTTCCTGTACGAGTCGGAAGACCACAGCTGCCATCGCTGAAATAGGATTCCTGGTACTGTCGCACCCCATCGCATTCCCCTGACCTGGCCCCTTCTTATTACCATCTATTCGGGGCTATGGATAAATCTCTGTACGGACATCATTTCGCAGACTTCCAGGAACGGCGAGCAGCTGTCCTTCTGCAGGTGCAATAGACACCAGAAAAGTGGTTCGAGGGGACGCTATATAAGTTAAATCAGCCAACTCAGGAGAAAACGGTGTGTGCGGCAGTTCCCGGGACGCCATTTCCGCGTTTTTTTTTCCTTTATTGTTATTTTAACACCTTACATGAGGTGGGCTGGCAGCAGCATATTACGCTGCTCTTCAGCCTCAAGTTGTACAATGAATATGCAAAGGAGACACAGAAGATACAACACAAACCGGTGGCCAAAATACCGTAGACACAGAAACAAAGAACTCGCAGCCGTTCACACTCGACGAAAAAAAAAAAAAACACTAAAAACTGTGGCACGGCACACAAACATTGACGACTTCGACGGCACAGGTGAACGTAGGAGCGTGACAGCGAAGAACACTAAGCACAAACACGATGGCACACACACAAGAAACAGATGGCGATGATCTCCGGCGTGCGAATGTCCACGTAATGTGTGCAGGTCTGGGAACCTGCCAAGAGGGGAAGAAGGGGGTGGGGGAGGTAGAGGGGAGAGCAAAGATGCCAATGGCAGAGGAGATGGTAGGAGGAATGGAGGTATGGGGGTAGGGGAAGCCCGGGGGAGGAGTGGGGAGAAAGGGAGGAGGGAGGGAAGGGGGAGAGAAGGGAGAGAGGGTGTCCATAGGAACAAACACAGGAAGAGGGAGAGAGGATCAAAGTTGGTATGAGGGGTAGATGGAGGGGAGGAGGGCATCATCAGGGAGGGGGAGCTGGCGGAAGCCATCTTGGGAAAGGGTATGGAGAGTGGAGAGATGGAGAGCAGATGAGTCATGGAAATACAGGTGGGGAAGCGGACGGGGGCAGGAGAGGATGGGAGAGACCAGCGGGTGAGGAGGATCGAATTTACGCGAGGTGTAGAGGATCCGTATCCATTTGAGGAAAAGGAGGAGATGGGGGAATGGAATAAGGTCGTACAGGATCCGCGTGGGGGAGGGGAGACGGATGCGATAGGCGAGGCGAAGAGCATGGCGTTCTAGGATCTGAAGGGATTTGTAAATGGTAGGGGAAGTGGAGATCCAGGCAGGGTGGGCGTAGCAAAGGATAGGGCGCATGAGGGATTTATAGGTATGGAGGATGGTGGAGGGGTCCAGACCCCATGTATGGCTGGAAAGGAGCTTGAGGAGATGGAGTTGGGAGCGAGCCTGGGCTTGGATTGTCCGGAGGTGGGGGGTCCAGGACGGGCGACGGTCGAGGGTGACGCCAAGGTACTTAAGGGTGAGGGTGAGGGCGATAGGACGGCCGTAGATGGTGATATAGGAATCGAGGAGGCGGAAGGAAGGGGTGGTTTTGCCTACGATGATCGCCTGGGTTTTGGAAGGATTGTCCTTAAGCAACCACTGGCTGCACCAAGTGGTGAACCGGTCAATATGGGATTGGAGAAGGTGTTGGGAGCGCTGCAGGGTGGGAGCAAGGGCAAGGAAGGCGGTGTCATCGTCGTACTGGAGAAGGTGAATGGGGGGTGAAGGCGGCCCCATTTCAGTGATGGAAACCGTAGTTTTCCGACTCGTATGGGGACGAGTTAGCACGAGCACATACTACTATCAGTCGTCTGTGAATATCCGCAGTATTTACTCCCTCCTTCCACAGAAACCACGTCGTCGCGCGTTACATTTGATGATCACACTTAACGTCATCATGTAATGATAGCGACTGGGGAAAATGGGGCGTACTGTGCGGGGATTACAATTCTAGTGGTTGTCCTGCCATCTACAGTCACACCAAAATATTACATACTTGCAACTGTAACGATAAGTCAAATGGCACACGATAAATGACTGGAAAAAATTAAATTGTAAATCAGTACATTTATCCTCTGCAAGCTACCTTGCAGTACGTGGCGAAACTTAAGCAGAATTTGTATATCAATGCAGTAACGACAATATTTTGTTGTTACCTGTTGATGCAATATTCCATCACGAAGTATTTCTCAAGGCTTATCTCGCCTCATAAGAAAGACAGATACGTGGAGGAGGTTTCACTTTCACCTTATGAGACAGACAGATAAGCGAAGGCTCTGGAGTCTAGCTGTCGATGTACACTCCTGGAAATTGAAATAAGAACACCGTGAATTCATTGTCCCAGGAAGGGGAAACTTTATTGACACATTCCTGGGGTCAGATACATCACATGATCACACTGACAGAACCACAGGCACATAGACACAGGCAACAGAGCATGCACAATGTCGGCACTAGTACAGTGTATATCCACCTTTCGCAGCAATGCAGGCTGCTATTCTCCCATGGAGACGATCGTAGAGATGCTGGATGTAGTCCTGTGGAACGGCTTGCCATGCCATTTACACCTGGCGCCTCAGTTGGACCAGCGTTCGTGCTGGACGTGCAGACCGCGTGAGACGACGCTTCATCCAGTCCCAAACATGCTCAATGGGGGACAGATCCGGAGATCTTGCTGGCCAGGGTAGTTGACTTACACCTTCTAGAGCACGTTGGGTGGCACGGGATACATGCGGACGTGCATTGTCCTGTTGGAACAGCAAGTTCCCTTGCCGGTCTAGGAATGGTAGAACGATGGGTTCGATGACGGTTTGGATGTACCGTGCACTATTCAGTGTCCCCTCGACGATCACCAGTGGTGTACGGCCAGTGTAGGAGATCGCTCCCCACACCATGATGCCGGGTGTTGGCCCTGTGTGCCTCGGTCGTATGCAGTCCTGATTGTGGCGCTCACCTGCACGGCGCCAAACACGCATACGACCATCAATGGCACCAAGGCAGAAGCGACTCTCATCGCTGAAGACGACACGTCTCCATTCGTCCCTCCATTCACGCCTGTCGCGACACCACTGGAGGCGGGCTGCACGATGTTGGGGCGTGAGCGGAAGACGGCCTAACGGTGTGCGGGACCGTAGCCCAGCTTCATGGAGACGGTTGCGAATGGTCCTCGCCGATACCCCAGGAGCAACAGTGTCCCTAATTTGCTGGGAAGTGGCGGTGCGGTCCCCTACGGCACTGCGTAGGATCCTACGGTCTTGGCGTGCATCCGTGCGTCGCTGCGGTCCGGTCCCAGGTCGACGGGCACGTGCACCTTCCGCCGACCACTGGCGACAACATCGATGTACTGTGGAGACCTCACGCCCCACGTGTTGAGCAATTCGGCGGTACGTCCACCCGGCCTCCCGCATGCCCACTATACGCCCTCGCTCAAAGTCCGTCAACTGCACATACGGTTCACGTCGACGCTGTCGCGGCATGCTACCAGTGTTAAAGACTGCGATGGAGCTCCGTATGCCACGGCAAACTGGCTGACACTGACGGCGGCGGTGCACAAATGCTGCGCAGCTAGCGCCATTCGACGGCCAACACCGCGGTTCCTGGTGTGTCCGCTGTGCCGTGCGTGTGATCATTGATTGTACAGCCCTCTCGCAGTGTCCGGAGCAAGTATGGTGGGTCTGACACACCGGTGTCAATGTGTTCTTTTTTCCATTTCCAGGAGTGTATGAATGAAGGTCGCGAGAGCACAGCAGAATGCGTAACGGAAACTACTCTTCGAAAGGTTGACAGTGGATTCGATTGGACGACAAGCAAAGAATTTAGAGTCTACCACGGCATCTACATGTACACAGTTAACAACACGTAGGAATGTGAGAAGAAACGAACATGCCATATCAGTTGTTTGGAAGGCGACTGTAAGATTTATTCGGAGGAATCGGGAACAGTGCGGTACACAGCAACTAAAACCGTGGAGAAGCCGTTAGTGCTATCTGTTGTAGAGTACCGTTCCAGTGTCTGGAGCCTATTGCAAGCATGTATGACAGCATACACCGAATGCATACAGAGCCGCGCTGCTACGAACAAAGCACGTCAATTTATGTAATCCAAATGAAACTGTAACAGACGCATCCGGAAACTTAAATGACTATCGCTAGGGGAAAGGCAACGTGTGCGACATATTGCATCCATGGTACATCTTACGTAGTTATCGTGAGCGAACAGTTTGGTAATCCTGGTACTTTGATGGGAAACCTTGTTTATTTTGAAGGTTAATAAAATTTTTAAAAATGAGAGGAAATTGTTTTATTCAGTCATTACTCCAATTTTAAACCATTATTAATAGCACAGAATTCATAACAATTTTAATAAATAATTAGGATTGTCAATCTCTCAAACAAACGCCATATTATTAACATTTTTAATGGAGTACTTATTCACTTCCTGCGCATTACCAGTGTTCCGCAGAACACAGTTTGGAAACTTTACATTAGACAATGTGTAGGGGAGTGCGAATATAGTCATTTTTCTCCCGCTTCTTTCCCGAATAGATTGGAACAGCAGAGGAGCTAATAGGTACAACTGAACTGTTGCGCGATAGATGGATAGTTCCCCGGTCTCTAGTAGAACATCTTTGCCTTAGGAGGGCGTGGTTCGTGCGGAGGTCGGAGGCGTGAAGCTGTGACAGTGAGACGTGGAAGGCGACACAGGTCGCTCGGAGTAAGGCGGCCGAGTTGGAACCTGGCGGCAGTTGATAGCTGGTACAAGTTCGGCAGTTAACAGTCACCGGCTCTGAGCGAGGCAGACACACTCAGGCGGGTTTCTGGGTTGCGAACCATTATTACCTCGGTTGTGTTCGGCTGCAAACCTTCGGAAGTGTGGGGCTCGTACCGAGGGAATGAGCGTGTTCCGTGCTTCTAAACTACCGACTGGAACTGGAGGCGGAAGACGAACCGCTACTGTGTTGAAGTTGTGTGTCGGCTCCACACTGCTCTTCCAGGATCGTTGTACGGATGTGTCTGGTAAGCCTCCGATTTGGTTTATCGGATCGAGTGAGCCGAGCATCGGCAGTAACCATAGCTATAACTGCCATTTCCTGTTCCAGTACTGTCACCGTTTAGTTTGGTAGTATTGTGATTGTTTGCCGGCCGCTGTGGCCGAGCGGTTCTGGCGCTACAGTCTGGAACCGCGCGACCGCTACGGTCGCAGGTTCGAATCCTGCCTCGGGCATGGATGTGTGTGTTGTCCTTAGGTTAGTTAGGTTTAAGTAGTTCTAAGTTCTAGGGGACTTATGACCTCAGCAGTTGAGTCCCATAGTGCTCAGAGCCATTTGTGATTGTTTGTTCGAAGTCCACGTCCGGTTTCATATCAGACTTCCGGTTGTTGATCTTGCTTCTGTGTCTAGGCAGAAAAGTCGAGCGTGCACTCTTATAAAACTACTGAATGTTTTTCTTAACTAATGTTCCAATTTGAGTGTTCGCTGTCAAGTTCGGTCTTAACATCCTATTATATATTAGGTAGGTTCATTTCATGTGCCACGTCCTGCATGTACTATTACTGAACCGCACAATTTCATATGTTGTGTTATTGGGTGTTTATACTACCAAGTTTGACTATATCTTTTATTGTTTGTAAGGTTGGGGTCTCTTAATCTCAATTATTAAGTCCCTCTCAGTGAGAATATTTTTGCACTTGTTACTTCTTATATGGTGCTTATTTGCAAATTATATTCCTACTTTGGATTTTAAAACTTAAAGTTTGTTTCGAGAAAGAATTTTTAGCTCTTTTATTGTACTGCTACAGTTTCTATTATTGAATTTAATCTGTTTGTTATTAATCAATCTGGCACAGCTTTATGATTGTAAATTATTGTTTCTTTGTAGTCAATATCACTGGAGGTGTTTTTCCAATAAATGTTTGATGAATCCCGCTAAGTGTGTTCTTTTAAAATATAGTTCACGAAGGATGTTCAATCTCCCTTTGGCCCTGTCCTTCCTACCTCAGATAGCCTAACGCGGCATTGCATTCCAACATTTACGGTCATCGAAACAGCAACAGAATGAAGATGTCATGTAACGAAAGTCAAACTGGCATGTGGTGTACTAAATGCTTCGATATGTAAATGATCAACATTTCAGTGCACCTGCACAAAGCAGATAACGAATCATTAAGCAGTGTCTTTCTCATTCGGAGATATTATCTGAATGCTGGTTGGTTGTGAGAAGATCGTGTTATGCTTTGAGTAAAGACACAGACGTCGACCAGCACGTGTCGTAATTCGACGGCGGCAGCTCCGTTGCATATGGAGATTGGTGGTTTGTCGTTCAGCGAAGTTGCTGCTCGCTAAGGTCGGGATCCGAAGACTTGCATACGTGTAAGGGCTTCGTGGTGTCAGGAGGCCCATACCCAATGATTTCAGCAACACCGAGAGGACAGATGCAGTGCCCTGTCTGCCTCACAGCGAGACGAGTATCCACACAGAAACGCTGACGGCGTACGCCAGCACGACGACCACTGACATGGCTTCGCTTAATGCGGCACCAGAAACAACGCTCCGGCAGTGGTTCAGCCAGCAACATAAGAGGCCAGGGAGCCTTTCAGATCTACTAGTTCTGCAGTAACTTCGAAGTTCGTATTGGTACCTGTAAAAAGCAACAGTACTTGGGCAGTATCAGAGGTGTCCGCAGTCGAGGGTGATTGAGTACGAGGCGAACTTAGATGCTTTTTCTTGTATATGATTCTTAAATTACAAGCGAGGTCTTCAATTCGACGTCCCACCAAAACTGGTGCAAGATTAATTGGTTTATATTGTATAAGTTTTCAGGAAAGAGTTCTTAAGCTGTAACTAAAATGCCCCTCCTTATGTAATCACAGTCAATTAATTGCTTGCCTCATTTGGCAGGAAGTTACAGTCAGCTGCAAGCAAAGCACTCTTGACATCTCTGTTATTTATGGACTAGTGAAGGCATTGCTTCTAGGGGCCTCTCTTAACCCTGCATTACTACTGGTGGGTGGGTCTCCTGGACCCTGACTTGTGTGAGTGGTTCGTTTTCGTTAGATTCACTACACCGCACATGAGCAGCGATCCTTGTAGCTTCCTACCTTACACAGCTGTCAAACTTGCTCGTCAAATGACGGCGGAAGTCCACTGTCTAGGAGTGCTTGTAGCGTGTCTGGGTCTGCCAGACCGACCATATCAAGTAGGTAAGTACTTGTTCGGGCTACAGGACCCAGAGTAGCAATGATGGCATCGTTTGTCCCAACACAAATACCTTTGTGGCACACATTCAAACTGCTGAATCAGTCTATTTATTTCAGACGAGGGCTGTAATGGATGTAACAGAAGATCTGTGTAACGATGTATTGCGAAATGAAATCGTTAGTGACGAATCAAGTGACGAAGGTGGAGACGTAGACGTCCAACTATATAGTGAACACGATACGCAAAGCGACGAAAGTGGGGATGACAGCGATAGGTATTACAACAATAAGAAATATTTTGTTGGTAAGGACAAGCGTACTAAATGGATGAAAGATATGCATACTCCTCGTATCGTAACGAGGTCACATAATATTGTGTCACATATTCCTGGTGTGAGGGGAAGGGCAAAGAATAAAAGGACAGATGTAGAAATATGGCGGCTGTTCTTCACGGATGAAGTAGTGATACATACTAACCAATGTATCCAATCCGCTAGGTCGAGATACTCTTCGTCTCAGACCTTCATTCATGAGACAGATAAAGGTGAAACTGAAGCATATCTTGGTCTGTTGTATTTGGGTGGACTCTACAAGGTTTGTAGAGTCAATTTAGAAGAACTCTGGGACAGAGATGGAACAGGATTGGAATTATTCTGCTCTACAATGACGGTACAGAGATTCAGGTTTCTGGCACAGTGTTCGAGACTTGACGATAAGTCAACGAGGTCCGACAGGCGAAAAGAGGATAAATTGGCTCCTATACGAAATATGTTTGATTTGTTCACCAAAAACTGCACAGCACACTATTCTCTAGGAGAATATGCCACTGTTGATGAAATGTTTGTCAAATTTCGAGGACGATGTAGTTTTCGAATGTACATTCCTTCCAAGCCTGGCAAATATGGAATAAAAGTGTTCAATCTAGCAGATGCAAGAACGGCGTACACATCAAATTTGGAAGTTTATTTAGGTGAGCAGCCAGATGGACCGTATAAGTTGAGTAATCGTGCAGCTGATGTTGTCAAAAGGTTGTGTAATCGTATTTCCAAGACTTCGAGGATCATAACGATGGATAACTGGTTTACGAGCTTTGAACTGGCCCTGTCACTTCTGAAAGACCATAAATTAAAACTTTTGGGAACAGTAAGGAAGAACACGACGGAAATACCCCCAGAATTCGTGAACACAAGAGGTAGAAATGCTTTTACAATATTTTTGGCTTTCAGAAGACATTAGTGAGTTATGTACCAAAGAAAAACAGGCGCCTACTCCTAATGAGTACTATGCATAGTGACAACGAAATAGATACAACAACTGAGAAAGAAATGAAGCCGGAGATGAAGTCTGTATAATGCTACTAAGGGTGGGGTAGATGTAGTAGATCAGATTTGTGCCACCTATGATGTAGCAAGAACAACTAGAAGGTGGCCGTTGGCCTTATTCTTTAGCTTACTGAATGTAGCAGGCATAAATAGTTTCGTCATCTTCAGAGCTAACAACCAGGGGGAGACCAAGAGGAGAGTCTTTCTGAAATCGCTTGGGAAGGCTCTTGTCAGAGGCCAGTTACTACACAGGGCTGGCAGTAAGCATGTCAACCGACCCCTCAAATGATCTGTCAACAGACTGGCGGGGGTCGAACAGCAAGATAATGGGAGTGTGAACTAGAGCACGGTGCCTAAGAGAGGACGGTGCTATGAGGGTGAAGATAGCAAAACGCAATATGTTTGTTACAAATGCTCTAAGTTTGTGTGTCTCAAAAAACACTCAAGTGTAATTTGTAACGACTGCATCCAGTGGCCTGGCGTGGTAAAATGACATGTGGAAACAGTACGTTCAAAAGACATTGTGGAGACTCTCCGTTTACTTTCATCGTTTTCGTACATGTTCTCTACTCATCTGTTCATACCTGACTTTGGTTTTCGTAGCTTTCATTGCTCAACTTTGTGTGCTATGACACACGACAGTCACATTGTGTAACCATTTTTGTTTTCTGTACGATATGTAAATGTTCGAATCACTGTCTAATTGGCTTACGTAGTAATAAAGGACAACAATTTACTTAAACCCAAAGCAAAACTTGTTTGTTTACTTCCTTTAGACAACTTACGTGAATGTGAAGCCCTTTTGTGCTCCCTATCCTTAACAAATCAGACTATACGTAGGTCGGGTCTGCCGTAGCAACGGTGGTACAAACGAACACTGTAGCACCGCAGGGTTAAGGACCTTACACATGCACTAACCGTCCGATCGACTGACGGATTCAATAAGTGCAGGTGTCTGACCGACCGACCGACAGAATGTCCTTGACGGATGTCGGACGGGTAGGACACACACGACAGCCCCCGTCCCCCCTCCCCCACTTCGCCCACCAAATTGTGCCGTGTGTAGCGCTGTCGTGCTAAATGCGCGACAAACCGTCGTCTTTTGTCACTGCGCGCGGGGTTCAATGCTGCTCTACAGAGTGCAAGGTGGACGAAACTTTCACAGAGTTTCTGAAGAAATTTAAAGACTAGAAATGTTTAAGGGTCACATCATGCGAATATAGCAATAGGCGTGCAAGAAATGGAGCACGTGTTTAATTTTTTAACGAATCCATAATGGTTTATGCGGCACATAGAGTAAAACATATACAGGGTGAACGACCAGATACTGCGGAAATGGAAAGTGCTCCTGAGGTTGTAAGAGGTCCATGATTAAGGAATTTGTTGTTAGCGCACTCGACCAGATGTAATTTCGATGGATTGCTCTCGCGCTGCCTGCGGTATGTAAGCTATAAGAGAATCTCAGACCAAAGAGCAGTGTTGACTGCAGTAGGAACGGTGTGTTAGTAGCAGTAAGTAGTTGCTAGCTGGCAGTCTGGTGTATCGTGTTGGCTGGGCCGGTCGTGGTGGAGCGATGGCGGAGCCTGAGCGTAGTATGAGGTAAAAGCAGCCTCGCGCATATGTAGTATTGTTATATCAAGTCCCATGGAAATGTTTTAAAAAAATCTCTTAATAATAATCTTTCTCATAAAAAGTAACTTTTGACAATAATTCATTTCAATTTAAAGAATTTACTAATTTCTCCAATCCTTGGTCATCCCGATTATTGCAAAGAAAAATCAGTTGTTCTTTTATACATGACAAATCTATCGGCCAGCATTGCACTCGGTTGTGCCAGAAAAATTTCTTATAGGAGCAGATATATATGCGTTATCCGGCGACCTTATTGAGGTAAGAATTTTCAATTTATTCATTGTGATCTTTCAAGGCTATGACGCAGCGCTGCTGACGTCCTAAATTTACCAGTTTAAATTCACAGTCAATTATTGAAAGGTTATAAGTGAGTCGCAATTTAATTGAGAGGTTAGTCACATTGTATTATTGGTAGGTTATGGAAGTTTTCTGTTGGGAGGTTACACTGAAAGAAATAAATAATTATATTGTTTTTACTGTTGGTAGGTTACGGAATTCATTTATCTGTTAGTAGGCTACGCAGAATGTGAATGATATAAATAATTATGTTTTTTACTGTTGGGAGGTTACGGAATTTATTTTGTGGGGAGGTTACACTAAACGTGAATATTATTCATATTATTATTCATATTATTTTATTTTGTGGGGAGATTACAAGGTGTGGTTTTCACAGAATGGTTTAGTAGTCATGGGCTCGTATTTTTAGCCAGTAAACAGATTTTAATAATATCCATGAAGTTTATTTTTGTGCAGACATACACTATTTTAAATGGAATAGTGTCTATTGACATTCACAAGTAAATATCGTGTGACTAGGGCCTCCCGTCGGGTAGACCGTTCGCCGGGTGCAAGTCTTTCCATTTGACGCCACTTCGGCGACTTGCGCGTCGATGGGGATGAAATGATGATGATTAGGACAACACGACATCCACTCCCTGAGCGGAGAAAAGCTCCGACCCAGCAGGGAATCGAACGCGGGCCCTTAGGATTGACATTCTGTCACGATGACCACTCAGTTACCGGGGGCGGACATTAACAAGTTAAACGTAGGGTAAATCAGAATGTCAGTGGTGTTTGTTGCAGGATTCTAGTGCGAGTGGTTTACGAGACAGCATATTTTTAAAAGTTGCCGCAACGACACTTGTACAGTACCTGTGGTTGCACACTCTAAGGAACATCACAAGTGTATACACCAGTAATGTCGATTCTGACCAGTAACGAGAGGATTGACCATTACCGATTGTGTTGTGACCACTGGCAGCTGCAATACGGGCATCCAGTCTGGTATGGAATGACTGCTGCACTCCTGCCAGCATTGAAGGGGAGATGTCCCAGCAGGTAGCAGTAACATGGTATTGCATATCATCGGGTGGTATGTCCTTGCAGACAGCGTCTTTCAGCTTTCCCCACAGAAAAAGGTTACAGTCTTCAAATGGGGGAATTGGCCGGACAAGCTACAGCTCCTCTGCAACCAATCCAACGGACTGGAAACAATTCGTGAAGACATGTTGAAGTACTTCGTGCACTATCTTGTTGGTACCATAGGCTCTTCCTTGTCCGCAGAGGAACGTCTTCTAGGCATCCGTGAAAGATGGTCCGTTAGGAGGCTGCGATACTTACGCGCTTTCAGTGTTCTATCTACGAAAACCGGGATTATGAGCTGATGGTTTACTATCCCACACTACACATTTACACTCGCAGACGCTGACGTTCCACCTGGCGAAGCCAACGGGGATTATCAGCAAAAAAATGGTTCAAATGGCTCTGAGCACTATGGGACTCAATGCTGAGGTCATTAGTCCCCTAGAACTTAGAACTAGTTAAACCTAACTAACCTAAGGACATCACAAACATCCATGCCCGAGGCAGGATTCGAACCTGCGACCGTAGCGGTCTTGCGGTTCCAGACTGCAGCGCCTTTAACCGCACGGCCACTTCGGCCGGCGATTATCAGCAGACCAGTAGTGCATGTTTCGGCGGTTTACCTGGCCGTGAATGCTAAATGTGGATTCATCACTAAACGAGATACGTGATACATCTGTCTTAATGTGCACGTAGAGATGTCAGCACGATTCTTATAATCTTTCCATGGAGCTGTGGATGGATAGAGATGTGATAGGAATGGAGCGTCTGTGGATGGGCAACGGCCTTGCCGCAGTGGCTACACCGGTTCCCGTGACATCACCGAAGTTAAGCGCTGTCGGGCGTGACCGGCACTTGGATGGGTGACCATCCAGGCCGCCATGCGCTGCTGCCATTTTTCGGGGTGCACCCAGCCTCGTGATGCCAATTGAGGAGCAACTCGACCGAATAATAGCGGCTCCGTTCAAAGAAAACCGTCATAACGACCGGGAGAGCGGTGTGCTGACCACACGCCCCTCCTATCCGCATCCTCAACCGACGATGACACGGCGGTCGGATGGTCCTGATGGGCCACTTGTGGCCTGAAGACGGAGTGCTATGTCGATGGAGAACGTGTAGGACACTTGCCTGAAGCACTTGTCATTTGGTTTTTGCATGTCATCAATGTGCACGTCAGAGAGAGCGCAAGTTACATTACTCTTAAACAATCTGATACTCTTGGTTGAAGTGTGGTAGGTGATGGACGTATTTAGTAGTGTAGTGTGATTGTATCTGTTAGATGAAGAATGGACAGCAAGGATGAATATTATGTAGACAATGAAAGGTGAAAGGAATATAAGTTCTGAATAACATGATTATTTTTTAAGAAGTTTGAGGTAAGACTGCAGAAATGCGCACCTAATTTGTCGGAATGATTATTGTCAGCTAGAGCGGACTGAAAGACCGCTCCACTTCCTTCAGTTGTGGATTAACATATTAATCGATTAAGCTGTTTGACTTTTACAGAAATTCCCTGTTAACTTTTTTAAATCATTGTTCACTTTGTTAAGTATAACATTCTTCAGACCAATGTTATGTGCCAATGTTATGTGTGACGATAACGCGAAGTTTTGGTCTGTCTTTTTTAATATATACTTCATTCTAAAATCGTTGTGTTGGAACATTATTTCATAGGAGTAATTACTCTCCCCATCCCACCCTTTAAGAAAGGTTTATCATTACGCATTACCACATGCAACAATATGAATATGTATTTAGAAACAGAAATGTATCTTAGTCGCCGGCCGCTGTGGATGAGCGGTTCTAGGCGCTTCAGTCCGGAACCACGCTGCTGCTACGGTCGCACGTTCGAATCCTGCCTCAGGCTTGGGCGTGTGTGATGTCCTTAGATTCGTTATGTTAAACACACTACTGACCATTAAAATTGCTACACCACGAAAATTACGTGCTACAGACGCGAAATTTAACCGACAGGAAGAAGATGCTGTGATATGTTAATGATTAGCTTTTCAGAGCATTCACAAGGTTAACGCCGGTGGCGACACTTACAACGTGCTGACATGAGGAAAGTTTCCAACCCACTTCTCGTACACAAACAGCAGTTGGCCGGCGTTGCCTGGTGAAACATTGTTGTGACGCCTCGTGTAAGGAGGAGAAATGCGTACCATCACGTTTCCGACTTTGATAAAGGTCGGATTGTAGCCTAACACGATTGCAGTTTATCGTTTCGCGACTTTGCTGCTCGCCTTGGTCGAGATCCAATGACTGTTAGCAGAATATGCAATCGGTGGGTTCAGGAGGGTAATACGGAACGCCATGCTGGATCCCAACGGCCTCGTATCACTAGCAGTCGAGATGACAGGCATCTTATCCGCATGGCTGTAACGGATCATGAGGCCCCGTCTCGATCCCTGAATCAACAGATGGGGACGTTTTCAAGACAACAACCATCTGCACGAATAGTTCGACGACGTTTGCAGCAGCATGGACTATCAGCTCGGAGGCCATGGCTGCGGTTACCCTTGACGCTGCATCATAGACAGGAGCGCCTGCGGTGGTGTACTCAACGACGAACCTGAGTGCACGAATGGTAAAACGTCATTTTTTTCGATGAATCCAGGTTCTGTTTACAGCTTCATGATGGCCGCATTCGTGTTTTGCGACATCGCGGTGAACGCACATTGGAAGCGTGTATTCGTCATCGCCATGCTGGCGTATCACCGGGCGTGATGGCATAGGGTGCCATTGGTTACACGTCTCGGTCACCTCTTGTTCGTACTGACGGCACTTTGAACAGTGGACGTTACATTTCAGATGTGTTACGACACGTGGCTCTACCCTTCATTCGATCCCTGCGAAACTCTACATTCCAGCAGAATAATGCACGACCGCATGTTGCAGGTCCTGTACGGGCCTTTCTGGATACAGAAAATGTTCGACTGCTGCCATGCCCAGCACATTCTCCAGATCTCTCAGCAACTGAAAACGTCTGGTCAATGGTGGCCGAGCAACTGGCTCGTCACAATACTCCAGTCGCTACTCTTGATGAACTGTGGTATCGTGTTGAAGCTGCATGGGCTGTTGTACCTGTACACGCCATCCAAGCTCTGTTTGACTCAATGCCCAGGCGTATCTAGGCCGTTATTACGGGCAGAGGTGGTTGTTCTGGGTACTGATTTCTCAGGATCTATGCACCCAAAGTGCGTGAAGATGTAATCACATGTCAGTTCTAGTATATTTGACCAAGGAATACCCTTTTATCATCTGCATTTCTTCTTGGTGTAGCAATTTTAATGGCCAGTAGTGTAGTTCTAAGTCTAGGGGACTGATGACCTCAGATCTTAAGTCCCATAGCGCTCAGAGCCATTTGAACCATTTTTTGTATCTTAGTCGCTACCTGCTTGTTAATTTGCTGTTGTGCTTTCGAGAAATCTGAAACTATGTTGCCAGGAAGTGAGGTAAGCGGAAATTTTGATTAGGGTCAGATAATTGCTTTACTTATGTCGCAAATACGAAGACAAGCTGCATTCAGAACAGTTACAGTTCAGTTCATATTAGGATCTGTTCAATCAAAGGTTAGCATACGAGTTTAAGTTGGACAACAGTTTGTGAGTACATAGTTTTGGAAACACGTAGATTTTACACAGTGAGAGGTAAATTTGCGCTAGATTTCATACAGAAACAAATATAATGGGGAGGTTACACCCAAGATTTGCGTTGGACCTTTTTAGTGATTCACCATATATATTTTGTGAATTAAAATTCGCCGATCTTCTGTATTTCGGTTGTTTGGTTTCACTTCCTACACTTATTGTAAACGAAGTCTAAAAACCGAAATGCAGACAAATTAGATCTTAAATTTCATTTCTGATACTTATCGAAAATAAAACCGAAATATAGACTGGCAATGGACGTTTATTTATAAAACATACTTGTCTCGTTGTTATAAGTGTTTAAAATGTCCAGCCTACATCCAAGCCTTATGCAATGAAGAACAAGGTGTGTGATTTATTTTACAGTTGTTAAATGCTTTATTTCCTATGTATCTATTGTACTTATTATATGATGTGCACCACCACCATTTGTAGTCTCTCTTCTTGTCATTTGAAATGAGTTTCTTAAACTCACAGGGGCATTTTTGTGCTACTACATAAATAAATTAATGCAGTTGACATGAACCTCTTTTATTTTATTTATTTTGCTTTGCCATGATGTATTTCTCCAGGCAACCATAAATCACGCTGGAAGTTTCAGGAAGTATTTAGGTAATAATTGTGGGGACACAACAACACTGAATTTAAGGTCCTCTTCACTTCTGTCAGTGGCTAGAAACCATAATGTAGCTAACAGCCTCTCTGCACAACTAACAGCCTTTCTCATGACTATATTCTTTTTCTTAAGAATGGTTTCATAATGGTCGGCAGCTCCAACTGCATGTCTCATCCACTCTTAGATAATTACGAAAATCTTCAGCTCCCAGCTCGTTAAGTAACAGGGACAGGGTGAATTCCTCTCTTTACATTAGCTACGTCTTTGCCCATAGCTTTCTCGCAGATTTTTTCGCCTAAACAGCCAAGGCAAAACCCAGTTTTTGTTTCTTTGTAAAACCAAAGGGGATCTCGTAAAACATACACTCAGTGAAATTTAAATAAACAAATCACAAGACTAGGGCAGAGCTGTAATCAGAGTGCAGTCGGTCGGGACGTGTGTAGGCTGCTGCGAAATTGGTCGGTCGGGCGATCGGCCGATAAATTGGTGCGTGTGTAGCGGCCTTTAGCGTTAAACGAGCGGGAAGAATCGCGGGCTACTTTTCGCTCAAGTGAGGGCCGGATTTGTGGTGTCACCGCCAGACACCACACTTGCTAGGTGGTAGCTTTTAAATCGGCCGCGGTCCATTAGTATACGTCGGACCCGCGTGTCGCCACTGTCAGTAATTGCAGACCGAGCGCCGCCACACGGCAGGTCTAGAGAGACTTACTAGCACTCGCCCCAGTTGTACGAACGACTTAGCTAGCGATGCAACACTGACGAAGCCTCGTTTATTTGCAGAGAAGATAGTTAGAATAGCCTTCAGCTAAGTCAATGGCTACGACCTAGCAAGGCGCCATAGCAATTGATAGTTATCGTATGAAGCATGTCTCATCAAGAACGATGTATACAAATGATGGATTAAAGTTACGTATTCCAGCAGCTACGTACTTTTCTTTATAGCATTCATTCCGTATCCTGTTTCAGACCTCACGCCAGCCTGCTTGAGTTTAACGCGTGCATTTCGGCCTTCTCTAGCTATACAACAAGTGGCGACGAGGCTACAGAAAAAAGTCTTCTTTCTATTTGATTGATTTACTTGTGTCATGGCTTCGCCACAATCTCCAGATGTACTGTCCGAATTTTATCGCTTGCAGAATCAGCAGACGCAGGCGTTATTGGATGCCCTTGGACAGCTCGTCCAGGGTCAACGTGCAATTCAAAACGATGCGGCAGCCGCGGCTTCACCGCTACCGCAGCCACAACATGCTGTTGCACCCCAGTTTCGTCCATACGATGCGGCAATGGAAACATGGACGGCGTGGTCACGCCAATTTGGATTCCATCTCGCCGCCTACAGAATTCAAGGTAATGAGCGGCAGCCTCACTTATTGTTGTGTGTCGGCGTCCAGACGTACCGTGTGATAGTGAAATTGTTTCCCCGACGTGACGTAGCAACTCTGTCCTACGAAGAAATTTTGTCGGCCTTAGATGCATATTTCAAAGAATCAGTCAATGTCGTTGCAAAAAGATATACGTTCTTTCGTGCAAAACGTACGGCCGGCCAGACTAATAGGGAGTGGGTTGCAACATTGCAAGGCCTTACTAGGGATTGTGCTTTCGAGTGTGAATGTGGACTCCCTTATTCAGATACTATGGTGCGTGATGCAATTGCACAGAACGTTTCTGATGTTCGTATACGGGAGCAAATTTTGAAACTAGTCAATCCCTCCCTCCAACAAGTGATAGACATATTGGATAGGCAAGACACACTTGACTTTGCTCAGGAATCATTTGAAACTTCGCCAGCCGTGTGTCACATTAACCGGCCTGCCGGGCGAGCTGCACGGAACTGTAAACAGCCTTCGCGCACGTCCGCGCAGCCACGTGTCCCGCGGCAGCAAACAAATGCAGTGAAATCATGTCCGCGGTGTGCTACTAGACATTCGCGTGAGCATTGCCCGTCACGCCAAGCTATTTGCTTTTTCTGTAATAAGAAAGGACATGTTCAAAGTGTTTGCCAGAAAAAGCTCCGAAAGGACACTCACAACCATTCCAGGCCCTTTGCTTCGCGCCGGAATCGAACCAAGAATGCTCAGGCTCGTGAACCTTCACCCATGGAAATTCATGTAGTTAATTCCACTCCGCCCAGTGCCACTCTCTCTAACAGTGACTGTGTTCGTCCCACAAAAAGTGTGCGTCGACATCGACGGAAATCACGTCAAGTCGCGAGTGATTCTGTACCAGTGTCTGTTCACGTTGCACGAGACAGTCGCTCTTGTCGTCAGCAGGACAATAAACTTTTTGTAGACTTGGACATTAATGGCAACGTGATCCCATTCCAGCTCGATACCGGAGCTGCAGTTTCCCTAATCAATAAAGACACGTACAAACAACTGGGCAACCCTCCGTTGCGTGCCGCAAATGTTACGCTCACTAGTTATTCAGGACAGCATCTCCCTGTGTTAGGACAGTGCAGCCTTCTTGCAACATACAAGGGAGGAACAAAACTTGTGTCATTTTACGTTCTTCGTTCTTCTTCTGCAGTGAACTTGTTTGGTTTAGATTTATTTCAATTGTTTAACTTGTCTATAGTAAATCAGGTCCTATCAGTGAATCAGACTGTGCCTTCAGACAGTGTTTCTCGTCTATGTGACGAGTTTGCAGACATTTTTGCACCGGGCCTTGGTTGCGCTAAGAACTATAAAGCACATTTGGAACTGAAAGTAAACGCGCAACCGAAATTTTTCCGAGCGCGCAATGTTCCCCACGCATTGCGTGATGAGGTCGCACGAACCTTCCACGATTTGGAATCACAAGGTGTGATTGAATGTTCCCCATGCCTCTTCCATTTCAGCTCCGCTTCATCGCTTACGCCGTAAAGGTGTTCCGTTCGTCTGGACGACGGAATGCGAACGCGCCTTTCGCCAGTTTAAATCGGCGTTGCTTTCTAGTACTTGCCTTACGCCATTCGATCCCCAGAAACCCCTTTTGTTAATGGTAGATGCATCGGATTTCGGGATCGGTGCTGTGCTTGCGCACAAAGATGGATCGCATGATCGCCCTATTGCCTTTGCGTCCAAATTGCTCTCGTCTGCGCAAAGAAATTATTCACAGATAGCGAAAGAAGCCTTGGCTCTCGTATTTGGTGTTACTAAGTTTCACGATTTCTTATATGGTCGTCACTTTACCATCATCACCGACCACAAACCTTTGATATCGCTTTTTCATCCAACCAAGCCAGTACCTCCACGTACAGCGCAAAAATTCATTCGCTGGTCAATTTTCCTCTGGCAGTACCGCTACGATATCTTGTATCGGTCCACTGCTAAGCACGGAAACGCCGATGCGTTGTCCCCTTTGCCTGTTGCTGAGGATAGAGCATTTGATTCTTCCGAACTTGCTTGTATGTTCATTGATTCGGAAACCGATGACGTGGTCGAATCGTTTCCGATTGATTTTCGTCGTGTAGCTGCAGCCACAGCTGCCGACCCTGTCCTTGCTACCGTTTTGCGTTTTGTTGCTACGCAATGGCCCTTGTCAAAGTCACGGATCGCGGATCCGTTGGTTCGCCGATTTTTTGCTCACAAGGAGACTTTTTGTACGACGTGGTGTTTTGTTGTTGCGTTCTGATAATGATCAGTCCAGAGTCGTGGTCCCACGTTCGTTACCGTCCTCTGTCTTACGGCTTCTCCACCAAGGACATTGGGGTATAGTGCGAACGAAACAACTTGCTCGTCAGCACTGTACTTGGTTCGGAATCGATGCTGCGATTACGAATATGTGCTCTTCTTGCATGGCGTGTGCCGAACAACAATCCGCACCGCCGCGGAAATTCTTTGCATGGCCGAAAGCCACTTCCCCTTGGCAACGCTTGCACATCGATTTTGCTGGTCCATTCTGGAATGCTCGATGGTTGGCTCTGGTCGATTCATTCAGTAATTTTCCTTTTGTTGTCAAGATGTCTTCCACGACGTCATCTACCACCATCCAAGCGTTATCTGCTATCTTTTGCATAGAAGGTCTTCCACAGACTATTGTTTCCGACAATGGCCCACAATTCATGTCCGCGGAATTTCGGTCATTCTGCAAGGCCAATGGTATTCAACATCTGACATCCACGCCGTTTTCGCCTCGATCCAACGGTGCCGCTGAACGATTGGTCCGGACTTTCAAGTCACAGATGTTGAAGTTGAAAGAGTCGCATTCGTGGGAGGACGCGTTATTGCTCTTTTTGTCTTCGTATCGCTCTCAGCCCCGGGATGGTTGCTCGCCGGCTTTGTTGCACGGTCGTCCTCATCGAACCATGATGTCTTTGCTGCATCCGCCGCATCAGGTTCTTGTGCAGCGGCAGACACCTGCTTTTGCTCCAGGCGACGTTGTCTATTATCGCAACTATCGCGGTTCACGGCGTTGGCTCGCAGGGCGCATTCTTCGCTGCCTCGGCCGCGCTATGTATCTGGTTTTGGGGGCCACTGGTGAGGTGCGTCGGCATCTCAATCAGCTGCGCCTCTGTCGTCGCATGGGTTCTGGCGCTCCCCGTCTGCTTTAAGCGACGGTGCCGTCCGGTCAGCGCCCTGGGGACCCATCTACGGGCTCGCCTCATCCCCAGGTGTTACCGACGATGCCTTCCATTTTGCCCTATGGCGACGCGCCGCCGCCGCCGCCGCCGCCGCCGCCGCCGCCGCCGGTTCTCCCGCCGGCGCCGCCCGCAGTGGACGCTTCGCTGCCGCCGCCAAGCGCCTCCCTGGGTCACGCGCCGCCGATCGCTTCCCGTGACCTGCTGTCCTCCGCCATGGAACTCTTGCCCGCTCCGGATCACAGGGCGTCTTCGCGCGTCGGGTACCCCGACGCAATGGAGGTCGACCCTTCGGCCCCTCCTGTCTCTTTACGGGCGCATACGCCGCATGTTGACGTGCACCCTGGACTAGGTTTTCAGGCGTTTCCTAGCTCCCCTCGGACCGAATGGCCGGGTGCGGGTGGCACAGCCTCGCCTGTTGTTAGGCTCCGCACCTCATCGCATACGTCAACATGGGGTCCTCCCCACGGCGGGCGGAAGCCTTATAACACGACCGTTCGCCGATTTGCGGGAGAGGAATGTGGTGTCACCGCCAGACACCACACTTGCTAGGTGGTAGCTTTTAAATCGGCCGCGGTCCATTAGTATACGTCGGACCCGCGTGTCGCCACTGTCAGTAATTGCAGACCGAGCGCCGCCACACGGCAGGTCTAGAGAGACTTATTAGCACTCGCCCCAGTTGTACGGACGACTTAGCTAGCGATGCAACACTGACGCATCTGGCACGGTTCTTCTTCAATAACACAAGAATTTTTAAATATCATTTATACTGAATTAATTAAAGGAAATAGAAATACCATAATTACTCAAGAAAACCAGAATTACACTCTAATACAAGAACACAAGCCAGATGCTTTGTTGACTGAACCTGTAATGACGCATTATTTAAGACACTGAAATAATGAAAAAAAGCACAGAATATTTTACCTTCATATATATATTGACGAAAAGCACTCTGATCATTACAGTATTAACATTCGAACCATCTGCTGTCTATCCCATCAAACAACTGCATAAAACATGGAACAACATCTCGACAAACACTGCCCACTAGCACATCTCAACACACACTTTTCACTACGAGTCCTCGACAAGCACTGCCCACTACGACATCTCAATAATCACTGCCTACTACGAGTTCTGAACAAGCACTCCTTACTACAACATCTCGACAAGCCTTGCCCACTAGCACATCTCAACACGAACTCCTCCGCTACCTCTCAATAACCACTGCCTACTACGAGTTCTGAACAAGCACTGCCCACTACGACATCTCAATAATCACTGCCAGTGGAGGCGGCGGAACAATACTCTCTAGCGCGATCTCTGGCGCTGTGGCTCAGTGTAGCCTCCTTTCATATGCCCTTCCTCCATGGGCTAGAATTTGATGGTATTTTTGCCAGCATTGGTGGTGAAAATACCACCAAATTCGTCAAAAAAATACAGACAAAAATAAAAGATAATATTAATGCGTAAATATCATATAACTAGATAAAATTTTGGCCTTGCACTGACCTTTCAATAACCTAGTATATAAAATACAGTAAGCAATACAAATTCTTTCATACATGTGACTTTACATAATAGTTTACACAAGTATTATGTGGTTAAACAGTTCAATCAATAGCGTCAGCAATGACGAATATGTGCAGGTAAGAGTCTCATAACTTTTCACAACAGTAATACGCAAAAAATCAGTTTATACAAATATTCGCATAAACGCTTTCCATAGCCCAAGAAACAAGTAGTTGACAGTTCCAGCAGTAGCACCCAGCAATGGTCAACAGGTGCAAAAACCAACAAGTGACATTTTTTCAGTAGAAACATCCATCAGTGGCACCCAGTAATGTTGAGTAGGTGCAGACACCAACAAGTAACACCATTTCAGTATAAGCAGTTCCATTAGTGGCACCAGCAATGTTGAACAGGTGCAGATATCAACAGGTGACATCTTTTCAGTAGAAGCAATCCATCAGTGGCACCCAGCAATGTTGAGCAGGTACAGACACCAACAAGTGACATCATTTCAGTAGAAGCAGTCCATCAGTGGCACCCAGCAATGTTGAGTAGGTGCAGACATCAACAAGTGACATCATTTCAGTAGAAGCAGTCCATCAGTGGCACCCAGCAATGTTGAGCAGGTGCAGACACCAACAAGTGACATCATTTCAGTAGAAGCAGTCCATCAGTGGCACCCAGTAATGTTGAATAGGTGCAGACACCAACAAGTAACACCATTTCAGTATAAGCAGTTCCATTAGTGGCACCAGCAATGTTGAACAGGTGCAGACAGCAACAAGTGACATCATTTCAGTAGAAGCAGTCCATCAGTGGCACCCAGCAATGTTGAGCAGGTGCAGACAGCAACAAGTGACATCATTTCAGTAGAAGCAGTCCACCAGTGGCACCCAGCAATGTTGAACAGGTGCTGACCGCAGTCCATAATATTCCCTATCACTAATCACACAGTTCATCAGCAGAAATTAAACATGTCCAGGTGGCATCCACCATGTTGCATAAGTTCAGGTAACAGTCCATAATATTCACTATCACTAATTAGACAGTTCATCATACAAATAATAATATACACACAAATGGTATCAGATAATTGTCATATTAAATATTACAATACACAAATAGCAGTAAACCTATAATATTTATGGGTGTCAGTGCAAGCCACAACAAACAAGTAAAATAATATTTAGGAGATAGGTTGGGATCACTTCTCTGGGATTATAAAAGGAAAACACACAAAACACACTCACTCATCTTTCATCCACATTTAGTGCTACTGTGTAGTTGAATAGTGTTAACTGTGTAAATGCAATTCTGTCAAAATTTTATGTTCATCATGTGTATCAAGTAGTAGTGGCAGCAATGTATAACAGTCAATAATAGTTAGTCAACGTCATGGTCATCATGTCAAGACCAATGTTTGCCAAGCCAGATCAAATTGTACGGTTGCTGAACAACTGTCAGTGAGCCAAGATATGCAAATGCTTCCTCTCTCAAAAAAAAAGTATGTACTACTTATTGATTTAACAAAGTGTGTGTGTAGACAATCTTCCTTCTACTTAAGTGTTCTAGTCTGCCATCTTCATCCTCCTTGTTCCATATAAACCAACAAAAAAAATATGTTCCTCACTTACTTTACCTCTTATCCACCAAAACTCCAATAATCATCAACATCAGATAATCTCAATACTTCAATAATACCTCTTACTTCGATACATATAAACCTTATCATCAATAATACCTCTTCAATACGTCGATACATATAAACCTTATCATCAATATCATTTACCTTACCTCTTGTCCACGAAAACTCCAATAATCATCTACTTCACATCATCTCAATAATACCTCAATAATACCTCATCAATACGTCGATACATATAAACCTCAGCACCAATATCATTTCACTTCCATAACAACTCTTTTTTCTAGTCAGTCTCCTCGAACAAGTACAGATAAAATCCTAGTGCAAACCTCAATTCATCATCTCATGCAATCCGAAGACACAGTGTCCACACACAACCTCTGTGTCATCCATCTGACCCAAATTTTCTACTCATTATAAATTATAAGATACATTTTGGTTCCTTGTCCATCATTAAATAAAAGAAATGCATACGTGACCTCTAACAGACTTAGTTCGAATAACTCGCAGTAATTAAGTACGATTACGAAGTGTTAATGATCGTGATATTTCAGTGTGTACACCACTTCAAAAATTATGGCAAACAGAAGCAAACATGTGGAGTATTTCTTGTGTCAAGTGTCACTTCCTATTTCAATTACTCACGAAAAATGCAGTGTAATAACTGTCAATGGTCTAACCTAGTGTTGGTATGTCATGTCGTTAGCTTCCTTCCTATTAGCATAAATTTATACAGCTTCCATAAAACCTCCAGCTCATGTGACTTCTATGCAGTTTCTTGTACCAATGTCGTTCGTAGAATTATAGCAGTTCATTTTCTTATCTTAAAAATATAAGGCACTGAGCATAAGCAAAACATGCAATAGCGAGTAAATATACCAGTAGAGAACAGAATGTCAACAAGTGGATGCAGCACAATCCCTATAACGAGGCTCTGCCAAGCGAACAATCTATAATTAACACCATGGTGTGACCTAAACTCCATGTTCGTACACCGTATATCAGTATTCAATATACCAAATTAAAGAGTAGTTACGACAACAAAAGGAAATGTGTTAATATGCAATCCATACGCAAAGCAGCAAATATGTATCTTACATAATAAACAGGTCATTAGCATCATATCAGCATAAGCAAATAAATGTTCGTGTGTCATCTTAATAAGTAAACATGAAGGCGCAAGCAGATAAATCACAAAGTATAACCTACATACATAACCACAGTCAGCACAATTAATCAGGTGACAATTATAACTTAAATAAATAAGCACAGCAGGCACATAATAAAAAAATATAACATCAGTGAAAAGGCATAGCAGCCAAGCGATGCATAATATACATAAGTAATAACACTGTTCATTAATCAATAATTGTCAAAATCAGCAAATGTACACAAGCACGTCACTTCACAAGTAAATTCATAGAACATGGAATTAGCACAAAGTATGAGTCACGTAATCGCAAGCAGCAAATTACGTCTAAAGTACGTACCTAAGTGGAAATCTGTTACCTGAAAAATAAACTCAATTAATCGTTACCTTTTTGATTTTTTACTTCTTTGTTTCGAAATTACATTCTTCCTGAAATTTTCTCCATAGCAAGTCGTCTTAACGTCGGACACGCACAGAATTTACCTGAAGGTCTTAAATATTTTATACAACCGTATCTTGAAAAATACTGAACGTTAATAACATAATTTATAAAGTCACCATAGCTTTATACAGAATTTAGTCGGAGAAATTAGACTGTATTTGTTTACGTCTGTCAGTGCATTCGCACTGAGCGCTCGATCAGCTGTAGACGCGTGACGTAGAAAGTGATTGTTTGCGGTCAACGACTGGCATGTGCGGCGCGCAGACTTCACTGTTGCTTTGAGTATCTGCCGCCGCCGGAACACGGCGCGGTATCCTTGCATTCTCCGTGTGTTTACATGTAACTGTTAGTTTCTCAAAAGTATGTCATTCCACAAAAATTTTTACGTTAGATATGTGATGTATTCCCTTAGAGCGTCGAGATTTAAGAGTTTCTACTTCGCCAGTGTTATCATGAATAATTTTGTGAATTCTATATGGACCGTTATAAAGCAGAAAAAATTTGCGACATAAGCCTTTTCCTTTATGAGACAAACGATGAGACTTAATTAACACCTTCTGACCAACTGAAAAAGTTTTTAAACGACCAGGACGTTTAGCTGATTTCTCTCTTCTAGCAGCCGCAGATGCAATATTTTGCAAAGCCAGGTTCACAACTTCAGAATGCCGCAGTTTCCGTGAAGGCGGAAAAGGAACGATTTCAGAAATGCGATTTGTTGGTACTTTATTTTTTAATATCAATAGAGGCAGTAAAGAAGTTCAGTCATTTGGAAGTTCATTCAGAATGTTTTGAAAAATATGAAGATACTGATCCCAAGTTCTGTGATTCTGATGACAATAAAGACGGCACAATTTATTGATTTCCTTCATCCATCTCTCTGAAGCATTAGATTGAGGGTGGAAAAGTGAAATAAAAATTGGTTTAATCTTACAACGCCGTAGAGTACGAAGCCAAATTTTAGAACGAAACTGTGATCCATTATCTGATATAACCTTATCAACATGACCCACTTCTTTAAGAAAATGTTTGATGAAAGCATTAGATACTGAACGAGCTGTTGCTTTGCGTAAAGGTGTAAAACACACATATTTTGATGTCAATTCCACTGCTACTAAAATGTACGCAAAACCATTAGTAGAACGAACCACTGGACCGAACAAATCGACTGCAGCCATGTCCTTTAATTTCGCTGGAATGATAGGAAACAACGGTGCTCTGTGAGAAATAATTGGCGGCTTAGCCTGTTGACATAATTTGCATTTGGCAAGAACAGATCGAATACGTTTTTCCATATTACTGAAGCAGTAATTTTCTCGTAATTTATGAAAGCATTTTCTGGGATCAAAATGTGCATAACTGAAATGTGTAAACGAGGTGTGGCCAAATCATCCAATCTAACAAGCGTCTAAGAAAATTACAGACACCAAGGAAACTACGTACATCACGTTTTGTGGTAGGAACAGCATAATTACGAATTGCGTCTAGCTTCTCTGGATCGGGAAGAATACCTTCTGTAGAAATAATGTGACCGAGAAATTTCACCTGAGAACGACCAAATTCAGATTTTCCCAAGTTCACTGTAATGCCAACTCGTGCAAAAATACATAATAATGAATCCAAAATTTTGTTATGCTCACTCCAGGAACGTTTAGCAATAAGAATGTCGTCAACATATGAAGTAATATTGTCACGAAGATAAACAGGTAAAATTTCATTTATACTACGAATAAATGCTGCAAAAAATATAGCAAGTCCAAACGGTAATTTCCAAAGTCACTTTTGGGTAAAACAGTCAAATCCGGTTATTGTTTACCTACTGTCTAGATAGATGGATAGTAGAAGAATTGTTTTTTATAGATACAAAGAATAGTGAAAGAGTAGGCAGCGGTGCAGAAAACTAAAAGGGAAATAGCACCACTACAGCTCGGGGCCCTGTGAACGCTACGGCACATATTCACTTAGTATAGTGAATCCCCTGGGGACTTTAATAGCTGCACATAAATTTCAGTTTGTGACTTAATGGCCAATTTGGTGGAAGTGCGTACGTAAATTGATCTAACCATGTACATGGATGTATGTCATTCTTAGAATTGCGGAAGATCTTAAATTTCCGAACAGTCAAAAAGTGTTTATAGTCAAAGTTTTCGCCTCGTGGCGACAAAGACCTACCGCGTCTGTCCCTGTCCCAATGTCGATTATTGTCAAGTTCGCGCGCCTGGCGCTCTCTTGTTGCATCCCGTAAATGAAACAAATTATTTTCTTGAAACCCCTCTGCGATCTGTGATTCTAAATTTCTTCTACTGTCTTTTCCTACGATTTCGCTTTCAATATATTTGTCTTGCTTTTGTAATGCCTCAAATTCCCTTTTGACGCGTTCATTAAATTTTCCCTGATTTTCAACATGCTTATTTATGTTATGGTACTCTTCGGTTTCTGCAAATGGTAATGGAGCTGTATCATCCGAATCTCTGTCCCCATGTAAACTAAGACTTGTCAATTTATCTGAAATCTCAACTCCTTCCGATGAGTCACCTATTTTTTCTTTCTGTTTACTTACGTTTTCCGTAAGTGTCGCGACTCGGGTTTCAGTGTTGACACATTTGGTAGTTAACTGTTCATATTGTTGTGTTAGATTATTTATTCTGTCAGTTGTTACGGATTCCTCGATTCTCTCAAATATTTCTTCCTTATCGTGTGCACGTTGTAAATTTAACTCTGAAAAATTTTGTACTATCACGCGATCTCTTTCTTCCTGTTCTCTATCCTGTTCCCTTTGTCTAATCTCTACTGCAATTAATCTATTATTGTGAGCATTCAAAATCGGTTGTACTTCCTCTCTAATCTCTTTCTTTAATTCATCCTTCATGTTTTTGAAACATGTCCCTATTCGCGAATCTAACCGTGTTTCCATTGTTTTTAATTCAGATCCTAACTGTGATCCCAGTGAGTCAAACCGTGTTTCCATTGTTCCCATATCAGTTTTAATTGTTCCTATATCAGTTTTAATTTCAGATCGCAAAGTTCCCATCTCTGTTTTAATTGTTCCCATTTGTGTTTTAAATTCAGATCCTAACCATGTTTCCATTGTTCCCATCCGTGTTTCCATTGTTCCCATTTGTGATCCCAGATTTAATATTGCACCCATCAACTGCTCCATAATAGCCGGTTCGAAATTCTTTTCGCCCCTAACATTTCCCGCGAAACCAACTTCTTTCGACATAGCTGTAAAGCTATCTGTGTTCGATACTATTCCCGAATCTTCTGTCGTTAATCTCGAATTCTGAAAATTTTCTGATTGAGAAAAATTTTGAAATGGTTCCGTACTATTTTCCCGACTTATTAAATTGTTTTCCACTTCATTATTCATGATATTGTTTTCCTCTGTTGGCGAGTTCGCCATGTTAACAATTTCGTCATTCTGACTATCCATCATTTTTGCCTTTTTCATTGATCGCGTAAACATTTACAAAATATACAAAACTCGTCACTATATGAAAATTACACACAATGACACTTTATCTCCAACAATACCATTCACACGAAATGTTTCCCTCAAACACGATTAACGAACAATTGAAATCTTCCTAACTGCACAAAATTGTCAAACCCGTATACAAGATAACAAAATTAAATTTTGCAAAATAAAACTACCATTAGAAGAATGACAATTACCAAATCTACACATGCAAAATAGACTACAATTACTAAACTACAAATTACTACAACAATACTACTGTCTACTATTTTTACAATCAGAAGAAATCCAAGGGACGATCCGAAGCAGCGGTCGCCACGTGCATGGGGGCTTAATTATTTATAATGAAAATAATTTTAATTTTTTGATTTTGTAGCTGTATGTCCGATTACGAAGTCTCGTAAACGGTTGGCCCTGACTAGTGTTATTACGCAATCTGACTGCATAGAACAACAACAAGGAATGAAATGAAAATTTTCGTTATCACAATTAATTAATTAAGTCCCCAGCAACTATATAACCTACGAAACCAAAGCACAAGTATAACTGTTCTGTGTGTGGAAGTATGACTCAACGTACGCATCTGGCACGGTTCTTCTTCAATAACACAAGAATTTTTAAATATCATTTATACTGAATTAATTAAAGGAAATAGAAATACCATAATTACTCAAGAAAACCAGAATTACACTCTAATACAAGAACACAAGCCAGATGCTTTGTTGACTGAACCTGTAATGACGCATTATTTAAGACACTGAAATAATGAAAAAAAGCACAGAATATTTTACCTTCATATATATATTGACGAAAAGCACTCTGATCATTACAGTATTTACATTCGAACCATCTGCTGTCTATCCCATCAAACAACTGCATAAAACATGGAACAACATCTCGACAAACACTGCCCACTAGCACATCTCAACACACACTTTTCACTACGAGTCCTCGACAAGCACTGCCCACTACGACATCTCAATAATCACTGCCTACTACGAGTTCTGAACAAGCACTCCTTACTACAACATCGATCCCCAGAAACCCCTTTTGTTAATGGTAGATGCATCGGATTTTGGGATCGGTGCTGTGCTTGCGCACAAAGATGGATCGCATGATCGCCCTATTGCCTTTGCGTCCAAATTGCTCTCGTCTGCGCAAAGAAATTATTCACAGATAGGGAAAGAAGCCTTGGCTCTCGTATTTGGTGTTACTAAGTTTCACGATTTCTTGTATGGTCGTCACTTTACCATCATCGACCACAAACCTTTGACATCGCTTTTTCATCCGAACAAGCCGGTACCTCCACGTACAGCGCAGAAATTCATTCGCTGGTCAATTTTCCTCTGGCAGTACCGCTACGATATCTTGTATCGGTCCACTGCTAAGCACGGAAATGCCGATGCGTTGTCCCGTTTGCCTGTTGCTGAGGATAGAGCATTTGATTCTTCCGAACTTGCTTGTATGTTCATTGATTCGGAAACCGATGACGTGGTCGAATCGTTTCCGATTGATTTTCGTCGTGTAGCTGCAGCCACAGCTGCCGACCCTGTCCTTGCTACCGTTTTGCGTTTTGTTGCTACGCAATGGCCCTTGTCAAAGTCACGGATCGCGGATCCGTTGGTTCGCCGATTTTTTGCTCACAAGGAGACTTTTTGTACGACGTGGTGTTTTGTTGTTGCGTTCTGATAATGATCAGTCCAGAGTCGTGGTCCCACGTTCGTTACCGTCCTCTGTCTTACGGCTTCTCCACCAAGGACATTGGGGTATAGTGCGAACGAAACAACTTGCTCGTCAGCACTGTACTTGGTTCGGAATCGATGCTGCGATTACGAATATGTGCTCTTCTTGCATGGCGTGTGCCGAACAACAATCCGCACCGCCGCGGAAATTCTTTGCATGGCCGAAAGCCACTTCCCCTTGGCAACGCTTGCACATCGATTTTGCTGGTCCATTCTGGAATGCTCGATGGTTGGCTCTGGTCGATTCATTCAGGACGCGTTATTGCTCTTTTTGACTTCGTATCACTCTCAGCCCCGGGATGGTCGCTCGCTGGCTGAGTAGTTGCACGGTCGTCCTCATCAAACCTTGATGTCTTTGCTGCATCCGCCGCATCAGGTTCTTGTGCAGCGGCAAACACCTGCTTTTGCTCCAGGCGACGTTGTCTATTATCGCAACTATCGCGGTTCACGGCGTTGGCTCGCAGGGCGCATTCTTCGCTGCCTCGGCCGCGCTATGTATCTGGTTTTGGGGGCCACTGGTGAGGTGCGTCGGCATCTCAATCAGCTACGCCTCTGTCGTCGCACGGGTTCTTCCGCTCCCCGTCTGCTTTCAGCGACGGTGCCGTCCGGTCAGCGCCCTGGGGACCCATCTACGGGCTCGCCTCATCCCCAGGTGTTACCGACGATGCCTTCCATTTTGCCCCATGGCGACGCGCCGCCGCCGCCGCCGCCGCCGCCGGTTCTCCCGCCGGCGCCGCCCGCAGTGGACGCTTCGCTGCAGCCGCCAAGCGCTTCCCTGGGTCACGCGCCGCCGATCGCTTCCCGTGACCTGCTGTCCTCCGCCATGGAACTCTTGCCCGCTCCGGACCACATGGCGTCTTCGCGCGTCGGGTACCCCGACGCAATGGAGGTCGACCCTTCGGCCCCTCCTGTCTCTTTACGGGCGCATACGCCGCATGTTGACGTGCACCCTGGACTAGGTTTTCAGGCGTTTCCTAGCTCCCCTCGGACCGAATGGCCGGGTGCGGGTGGCACAGCCTCGCCTGTTGTTAGGCTCCGCACCTCATCGCATACGTCAACATGGGGTCCTCCCCACGGCGGGCGGAAGCCTTATAACACGACCGTTCGCCGATTTGCTGGGGAGGAATGTGGTGTCACCCCCAGACACCACACTTGCTAGGTGGTAGCTTTTAAATCGGCCGCGGTCCATTAGTATACGTCATACCCGCGTGTCGCCACTGTCAGTAATTGCAGACCGAGCGCCGCCACACGGCAGGTCTAGAGAGACTTATTCGCACTCGCCCCAGTTGTACGGACGACTTAGCTAGCGATGCAACACTGACGAAGCCTCGTTTATTTGCAGAGAAGATAGTTAGAACAGCCTCCAGCTAAGTCAGTGGCTACGACCTAGCAAGGCGCCATAGCAATTGATAGTTATCGTATGAAGCATGTCTCATCAAGAACGATGTATACAAATGATGGATTAAAGTTAAGTATTCCAGCAGCTACGTACTTTTCTTTATAGCATTCATTCCGTATCCTGTTTCAGACCTCACGCCAGCCTGATTGAGTTTAACGCGTGCATTTCGGCCTTCTCTAGCTATACAACAGGATTAAAGTCTCTTGCGGATGCGGCCCGCGAGCCGTATTTTGGAGTCCCTGATGTACACCATTCATATATCACTAGTGTTATTTGTGCCTGGAATCAGAATTTCATTTGTTGCTTCAATGCTTAATCTAGAAATGTGGGATAAACATTCCAGATTGCTAATCGCTGTCTCCCTACAGCCAAACGAGAGACTGCCAACTGCAAAGTACTGTGTGGGACGGAGGCTCGGCCGTTAACGCCTACTGGTGTGCCGACGTCACACGGAGGGGTCCCACCTCAGGCCGTTGAGAAGACAAAGCTGGTGGGCGAAGGGCGTCGGCTCGGCCGTAGAATTAGGGCGCCGCCAAGGACACTGTGCAGACGAGCCTACCTCGATTCTGGCCAAAACCGAGAGTAATCTATGTTCAACGTTGGTATGCGAAATGAGCTAATATCTTATAAGTAAATGATGGTTCTTAATGTATTAATACGCTGAACCACTTGACAAGTTAGTGTGAAAGAGTGTAAAACGTCTCATAGCAAACGCGGATTTGATCCCAACAAGTTGCACAACGGGGTACAGTAAAAGAAATTTCCCATCTAAAAGGTATCCCGGGATAACAAAAATGGCTCTGAGCACTATGGGACTCAACATCTTAGGTCATAAGTCCCCTAGAACTTAGAACTACTTAAACCTAACTAACCTAAGGACATCACACACACGCATGCCCGAGGCAGGATTCGAACCTGCGACCGTAGCAGTCCCGCGGTTCCGGACTGCAGCGCCAGAACCGCTAGACCCGGGTAAACAAACACGGTGGATTTTAGTGAGAAATGTCTGCGATCACTTCCCCTAGCTCAACTGGACGCAACTTGCTTACTTCACGTATTCTAAAGATGTCCCGTAGCCGTCGTCACACTTGGTTTCTTCTCCGTCAGTCGCGAGCTCTAATGCTTGTGCTACAAACAGTGCAGAATAATGTGACAAGTTGGTAGGTTTAAATGCTAAGCATAATAAGATTCGTAAAATGTTAGGATGCCAACTAATTTTGTTTTATTTCATTAATCTCAAAATTAGTAACACGATTTCTAGAGCCAGTCTATAGCTAAGAATCATAACAAGATTCCCAGTCATTAATCATTAGTTCCCGAGCACCGAAAATGTCTCAAAAATGCTTCACACGATCATACACTCATGAGATCCCACAAATATGTACTGAAAATGAATGACTGCTGGACTGAATGAATGTGGGTGTAATTACAAACATATTTGGCTGCGTGAATTCACGTGGACTTCCTTGGTTTAACTTTGCGGCAGAGACTTGGTAACAGCATTTGGCTTGATACACGGTCAGCCGGTGTGTCGGGATATTACCTGTGCGGGTGCACGTGCGATTGCGTCTTTTAGAGCAACACGCGAGAGTCTTTTTGGCTCAAATTTGAGACGCAGACCGATGAACAAATTTTCAGAACGAGTAAAGTGGCGTCGTCTCTCCTGTCTTCTAACTGGACCACGAAAAATGTTGTCTTGTCCATTGGTCAGATCGCCCCCTCCAGGTTTCTTGGTCTCTGTGCTCGGGGACGAAGCAGACTGGATTTCAGGCAGACCAGTCCCAGACCAGTCACTGTGCTGGTGATTATGAGGTGTCGCTTCTGTGCGCACTTAGGCGGTGATTTAGGATGGGAATTAGTCCGGTATTTTCCATCAGGGAATTTTGTGTAACGAGTTTGTTTTCTGGTGATCCTCCACAACAATCAAATCAATATTTGTTTTATAAATAAAAAACTCCTTCTCTTGCTGCACTGTGTTTTCTTTTCCCAGATGCGTTTCGCCTTTTTTCACTTTAAGACATCATCAGTGGGATCTATAATGATACAGTTACACACACGCAGGAGGTCGCACTATGTATCTTAAATAGAGAGTGAAACCCCCGTGACACAGTACTCGCTAAAGCCTGTGCCATGGTAAGTGAGCGGGATTCACCTTATGAGAAAGGATTTTCGTATAGTTACCGACCGCGTGTACCTGAATGGTGACAAATCTGACTTACATCCACTCTGTAATAACAATGATCCGTCAAGTAAGTTAGAAATGCAATTACACGTCTGGATGGATCAAAAGCAACCCAGAAGATGCTACCAATTACATAATAATACCATCACCAGCCTAATTAGGCATTAACTAAGTTTCTTCCGTATACAAGTTGGTATATATTCATGCAAAATAAGAAGTTGTAACACTGCATAATATTGTCGAATTTTACAACCAGAAAATCTATGGAACTGATTGTTTCACGTTCTGTACTGATATGGATGAATACATAACAGTACACTATAATGTATACTACAAAACTTTATACTGTCTATTAATCTGATTAGAATCGTGCATTGGTTATCCTAAAAATTGCACTTTGGTGCTACACACAAAATGTCAATTTTGATAAAGATAAAACACTGATAAATTTTGACTTTTATATTGACTTTAACTTTTGTTGGTCAAACCAGTTTAGAACACTTCCCAATTCAAATGAATGAGGGGGGACCCTGAAACTGTTATGATCGCTGTATTTAAAAAATTGATTACTGAGTTTATTATGCGTTCAAGATTTCCAGTATATAAGTTACTACTCTTTTCATCTTATTTACTGCTCATTTAAATGCCTTTAAATCTGTCTCGAAACAATAAACTTCATTACTATATGAATACTAAAGTTATCTTTCAACTTCGTTAGACCTTCGTTATTCATTTACTGGTTCATTAACAAAACATTTCTTTAAACACCATTCTAACATAGCTAGTCTGCAAATAATTATTATTAACACAAATTTTAATTTTCATTTCGGGACACTCGGATTGCACAACATTAGGAAAGGACCCTGTCTAGGTTAGTTGTGAGGATAATTGAATGATGGGAAAGTTCTGGTAAAATTTAGGTTATTATTGCATCAAACAAACACAGTTCACTCTCTGATCCACACGAATACAGTACTAAAAGTTTCAACCTGCTAGTATCGATGGGGCGGTTGGCGGGCGGCAAGATGACGAGGCACAGAGCACACATGCAACCACAGCTATGGCTCTTGATGTATCGGCACTTTAATTCTTCTTAGCGTCGCAATACTTTTCCATGTAGTGCCTATGGAATTTTGCCATGTTGTGTGGGCGTTGGAACAGCATACCCGAGGCTCAGTTAAGCTATGTCTTCCAGGAGAGCCTCCTCGCTCCAGAAGGTGTTGCTCAAACCAGTGCCAAACTCCAACTACTATTGGTGAGCCCGTTGTGCCGTGCAGTGCCCGCGTGCATTTTCCCGCGCTCGCCTGCCATCCACCTTTTACCGCCCCCTGACAGACCGGGTATTCACCCGAGGTTTTGCATTCTACATATCCTAACACATTTCCTACGTATGGACCAGACGCACAGTTACAATTTTAAACTTCTTACAACAGTCTCAACATTTGTTATATTTTAATTCTATTACAATATTACTTGATATTTGACATAAACATTAATATTCACCTTGAAACTTATTTACAGTTTTCTTAACACAATGGCGTGAAACAAAAAAAAATTGAAATCAGAACATCAATTACACAAGTTTATCGAAAAATCAGATGGAAAAAATACTTATATGTACAATAGTACAGCGTCGTTGTTGTTACAAGAGGTATTGCAATCTCTATGTGACCAGATGAGTCGAAACACCGATGTCAACTAAACCAGGAAAAACCCTATGTAATGATTTATTTCCATAAAAACCGTGAAGTGAACTGTTTCATAATCTACGAATAACCCATATCAAAACAAAAGTGTATCATAACTGCATCATTAGAGATCGCACTGATGATGACTTAAAGTGAAAAGAGGTGAAACGCGGCTGGGAAAATAAAACACACTGCAGCAACAGACAGGTTTTTTATTGGCTAAATGGTTCAAATGGCTCTGAGCACTATGGGACTTAACATCTATGGTCATCAGTCCCCTAGAACTTAGAACTACTTAAATCTAACTAACCTAAGGACAGCACACAACACCCAGCCATCACGAGGCAGAGAAAATCCCTGACCCCGCCGGGAATCGAACCCGGGCGTGAGAAGCGAGAACGCTACCGCACGACCACGAGATGCGGGCATGGTTTTTTATTTACATAGCAATTAACTTTGTGTAAGTTTAAAATCATTTATTAAAAGCGCTACAGGTTCTCGAAAGTGATAATTTTATTACCATTCAGCTGATTTCAGATGGGGCTCAACTTGCTTTTTACCCGGTCACGACTCACTTCATGCATCGTGATTCTGATACACTTCGTATTCTCTCGACTGCGATGCACAGCCTAGTTTTGATGAGAAGGTGAATATTATCTCCGGTAATTCTGTAAATGCAGCATTACTGTATGAGTAAATGATGATGGCGTCCTCTTGGGTAAAATATTCCGGAGGTAAAATAGTCCCCCATTCGGATCTCCGGGCGGGGACTACTCAAGAGGACGTCGTTATCAGGAGAAAGAAAACTGGCGTTCTACGGATCGGAGCGTGGAATGTCAGATCCCTTAATCGGGCAGGTAGGTTAGAAAATTTAAAAAGGGAAATGGATAGGTTAAAGTTAGATATAGTGGGAATTAGGGAAGTTCGGTGGCAGGAGGAACAAGACTTTTGGTCAGGTGATTACAGGGTTATAAATACAAAATCAAATAGGGGTAATGCAGGAGTAGGTTTAATAATGAATAAAAAAATAGGAGTGCGGGTTAGCTACTACAAACAGCATAGTGAACGCATTATTGTGGCCAAGATAGACACAAAGCCCATGCCTACTACAGTAGTACAAGTTTATATGCCAACTAGCTCTGCAGATGATGAAGAAATTGAAGAAATGTATGACGAGATGAAAGAAATTGTTCAGGTAGTGAAGGGAGACGAAAATTTAATAGTCATGGGTGACTGGAATTCGTCAGTAGGAAAAGGGAGAGAAGGAAACATAGTAGGTGAATATGGATTGGGGGGAAGAAATGAAAGAGGAAGCCGCCTTGTAGAATTTTGCACAGAGCATAACCTAATCATAGCTAACACTTGGTTCAAGAATCATAAAAGAAGGTTGTATACCTGGAAGAATCCTGGAGATACTAAAAGGTATCAGATAGATTATATAGTGATAAGACAGAGATTTAGGCACCAGGTTTTAAATTGTAAGACATTTCCAGAGGCAGATATGGATTCTGACCACAATCTATTGGTTATGATCTGCAGATTGAAACTGAAGAAACTGCAAAAAGGTGGGAATTTAAGGAGATGGGACCTGGATGAACTGAAAGAACCAGAGGTTGTAGAGAGTTTCAGGGAGAGCATAAGGGAACAATTGACAGGAATGGGGGAAAGAAATACAGTAGAAGAAGAATGGGTAGCTCTGAGGGATGAAGTAGTGAAGGCAGCAGAGGATGAAGTAGGTAAAAAGACGAGGGCTAATAGAAATCCTTGGGTAACAGAAGAAATATTGAATTTAATTGATGAAAGGAGAAAATATAAAAATGCAGTAAATGAAGCAGGCAAATAGGAATACAAACGTCTCAAAAATGAAATCGACAGGAAGTTCAAAATGGCTAAGCAGGGATGGCTAGAGGACAAATGTAAGGATATAGAGGCTTGTCTCACTAGGGGTAAGATAGATACTGCCTACAGGAAAATTAAAGAGACCTTTGGAGAAAAGAGAACCACTTGTATGAATATCAAGAGCTCAGATGGAAACCCAGTTCTAACCAAAGAAGGGAAGGCAGAAAGGTGGAAGGAGTATATAGAGGGTTTATACAAGGGCGAAGTACTTGAGGACAATATTATGGAAATGGAAGAGGATGTAGATGAAGACGAAATGGGAGATAAGATACTGCGTGAAGAGTTTGACAGAGCACTGAAAGACCTGAGTCGAAACAAGGCCCCGGGAGTAGACAACATTCCATTAGAACTACTGATGGCCTTGGGAGAGCCAGTCCTGACAAAACTCTACCATCTGGTGAGCAAGATGTATGAGACAGGCGAAATACCCTCAGACTTCAAGAAGAATATAATAATTCCAATCCCAAAGAAAGCAAGTGTTGACAGATGTGAAAATTACCGAACTATCAGTTTAATAAGTCACAGCTGCAAAATACTAACGCGAATTCTTTACAGACGAATGGAAAAACTGGTAGAAGCGGACCTCGGGGAAGATCAGTTTGTATTCCGTAGAAATGTTGGAACACGTGAGGCAATACTAACCTTACGACTTATCTTAGAAAAAAGATTAAGAAAAGGCAAACCTATGTTTCTAGCATTTGTAGACTTATAGAAAGTTTTTGACAATGTTAACTGGAATACTCTCTTTCAAATTCTGAAGGTGGTAGGGGTAAAATACAGGGAGCGAAAGGCTATTTACAATTTGTACAGAAACCAGATGGCAGTTGTAAGAGTCGACGGGCATGAAATGGAAGCAGTGGTTGGGAAAGGAGTGAGACAGGGTTGTACCCTCTCCCCGATGTTATTCAATCTGTATATTGAGCAAGCAGTAAAGGAAACAAAATAAAAATTCGGATTAGGCATTAAAATTCATGGAGAAGAAGTAACAACTTTGAGGTTCGCCGATGACATTGTAATTCTGTCAGAGACAGCAAAAGACTTGGAAGAGCAGTTGAACGGAATGGACAGTGTCTTGAAAGGAGGATATAAGATGAACATCAACAAAAGCAAAACGAGGATAATGGAATGTAGTCAAATTAAATCGGGTGATGCTGAGGGAATTAGATTAGGAAATGAGACACTTAAAGTAGTAAAGGAGTTTTGCTATTTAGGGAGCAAAATAACTGATGATGGTCGAAGTAGAGAGGATATAAAATGTAGACTGGCAATGGCAAGGAAATCGTTTCTGAAGAAGAGAAATTTGTTAACATCGGGTATAGGAAGTCGCTTCTGAAAGTATTTGTATGGAGTGTAGCCATGTATGGAAGTGAAACATGGACGATAACTAGTTTGGACAAGAAGAGAATAGAAGCTTTCGAAATGTGGTGCTACAGAAGAATGCTGAAGATAAGGCGGGTAGATCACGTAACTAATGAGGAGGTATTGAATAGGATTGGGGAGAAGAGAAGTTTGTGGCACAACTTGACTAGAAGAAGGGATCGGTTGGTAGGACATGTTTTGAGGCATCAAGGGATCACAAATTTAGCATTGGAGGGCAGCTTGGAGGGTAAAAATCGTAGAGGGAGACCAAGAGATGAATACACTAAGCAGATTCAGAAGCATGTAGGTTGCAGTAGGTACTGGGGGATGAAGAAGCTTGCACAGGATAGAGTAGCATGGAGAGCTGCATCAAACCAGTCTCACGACTGAAGACCACAACAACAACAACAATTCTGTAAATGTCTGAGACCTTCCATGTGAGACACTGCGCGTTCATGTGACCAGCCAATCCTCGCTGAATGATAACGATTAGTACCGTTTGCTTTTACGGAATCACAGTGTTAGGATTTTGTATGTGATCCAACTTTAATGCAATTCAGGAGAAAACTTCGCCTTGTAAATAAATGACCACTCAGTTTCAATTTAATTCTTTAAACTTTGACGCTATGTGTATACCCACACGCTATGCTTCCTTCTGTGATCACTGACGTAATGTACCCAGTAAGACAGAATTATTAGGAAACATTGAGTGAAATTCAAATCCTGATCGGTCGACCTGAAGTCCGATAGTCTGATTTCCGTTGCGCTTTTTTTTTCTTAGAACAGGAGTTGGCGCTAAAGTAAATTAAAATCTCTGGGACTTTAGACGACTTGGCACTCAGGACAAGGTAACAATGTTAAGCATTGTATTTCTTCAATAGGAAGCTCGTTTATAATATCTGCCACAAGTCGGAAGATTGTCCCATCAAAGAATTAGCAACCAATATTTCTGGGTTTTGGATAGTCAAGAAGCACTAGGCATCTTTATCTTGATGTATTGTAGTTGCTTTAATAGTAATTTAAATACACAAACAAGAGAATTTATACATGGTCCAGTCACAGGTCGACAGACCGCCCCATCAATGAATTAATAACCAATATTTCTGAGTTTCAGATTCTCAAGAAGCATTGGGCGTCTTTTATCCTCATATATTATAGTTGCTTTAATACCGATTTAAATAGGCAAACATGAGGAGCTATACATGGCCCAGTCACATGAATGTGACCAATGCCTTTGGTCGACGTCTTTGTGCAATTAACCACTGCCCACCAAGACAGGTAGTAGCAATAGCAGTGGAGGGTATATAGAACGTGTCGGAGGACGCGGGAAACAGTGCAGTCGTTGTCGGAGCTACTTACCTGATGTTCAAAAGGCCATGCTTATTGGCTTTCGGGTTTCCGAAGCGGTTGAGTTTGTGATCTGCTCGTTAAAGTATACCGAGCATGGGCCCGCTCGGTTAGCCGTGCGGTCTAACGCACCGCTTTCCGGGCGGGAAGGCGTGCTGGTCCCCGGCACGAATCCGCCCGTCGGATTAGTGTCGAGGTCCGGTGTGCCGGCCAGTCTGCTGTTGATGGTTTTTAAGGCGGTTTTCCATCTGCCTCGACGAATGCGGGCTGGTTTCCCTTATTCCGCCTCAGTTACACCATGTCCACGTACGCGTACACCATAATTACTCTACCACGCATACATTTGGGGCTACACTCGTTTAGTATGAGACGTTCCCGGGGGTGGGGGGGGGGGGGGGGTCCACTGGGATCCGAACCGCACAACAACCCTGGGTTCAGTGTGGGGCGGCGGTGGGGTGAGTGGACTGCTGTAGCCTGTTGTGGGGTTGTGAACCACAGAGGGCTACGAAGGGGACGAAGCCTCTCCGTCATTTCTAGGTCCCCAGTTCAAGGTAATACAATACAATACCGAGCATGGAAAAATGGCCCTATTCGACAGCGGCGCTGAGACAACTGTCGTGCACCATGGGTCATGGATGACAGGGTTGAACGACGCTGCGAAGATGTATACGAGCGAATAGACGTGCAAAGATTGAGCAACGTCCAGATGAACCAAAGGACTACCAGATGTGGCTCTTCAACAACTTTTAAGGGAACTTTGTTTCATATGGTCGTCTGCAGCAGGCGCCTGGTTCATGCACCCATTCTGAGTGCTCTTCATCGGCGACGAGGGCTGAGATTTGCACGTCAGTACCGCATATTGACGTCCACTGAGTGAAGACAGGTGGCCTTTTCAGATGAATCACGTTTCATGCTCCATCTGACCGATGGCCTTTGGTGCGTAAGTAGTGAAACGTCTGAAAGCAAACACGCTGCAACAATCGTCGGAAGGGTGCAGACTGGTGGAGGGAGCGTTATAGTCTGGGGAATGTTTTTGTGACATTCCCTGGGTGATCTCGTCTTTCTAGAAGGCAGAGTGGATCAACACAAGTATGCATCTATCCTTGGGGACCGTGTCCACCAGTAAATGCAGTTTGGTTTACCACTGCACGATGGAATCTACCAGCAGGACTGTGTCGTATAACTCGCAGTGTATGTGCGTGGTTCGAAGAGAACTAGACAGAGTTTACTGTACTCCTCTGGCTACCAAACTCCTCAGATTTAAACCTAATGGAGAATCTGTGGGACCACCTCGTTCGAGGTGTATTCACCATGGATCCTCAACCGAGAAACCTAGCGCAGCTGCCCGCGGCACTGGAGTCGGCATGGCTCCGCATCCTTGTCAGTATCTTCCAGAACCTCAATGACGCTCTTTCGGCATGTCCCATAGTGGTCCGCGCTGCAAAAGGTGGTTATTGATACTTTTAGGAGGTGGCCACATTAATGTGTCTGTGTATAATAAAACACCCACACACTTTTAATAACTGGATGCATCTGTACTCTGGCTGAAAAGGTGCCATATGATCTTGTTGCAACACCACAAGACCTGTAAAATTAATACTGTATGATGAGCATGATGTTGATCGTGTGTACCGACCCCAAAACTGTGCATGCACCACTAACCTGTCCATGTTAACCTTATTCTTAATTGATAAAACACATATTACACTTGTCTGTGCGCTATTGTGTTGGAAATTTGCTGTTGAACTTTACTTGCACCGAACTCGAAGAGCACCAACAACCTAAGAACAGCTGTGTCCATCATGAGATTGACGTCCAAAGATAGCTACAGTGACATATAGACATCTCACAGATATACTATGCTTACTGTGGAATATGTCTACCACCTCTGTGTATACAATGCAAGGCAGAATTTCGCGTATTGCATGTGACTAGCGCTCGAGAGGATGAACGGAATGTTCAAATCGCTGTGCAGGATCGTACAATCGTATCACGTATCTGAAGTCAGGAAATTGGCTTGTTTGGAGCAAGACACATACTGTCAACATGGCGGGTATTTTCAAAACATCACTTGAGGCGGCAGCAGAGTGGCGCGCCAACAGCAGTAGGACCAACGACAAGACAACATAGGAGTGGCACCGAGTAGTCTTCACACGACCGCCCGGTTAGCCGTACGGTCTAACGCACGGCTTTCCGGATTGGGAAGGAGCGCCTGGTCTCCGGTACAAATCCGCCCGGCGGACTTGCGTCGAGGTCCGATGAGCCGGCCAGTCTGTGGATGGTTTTTAGGCGGTTTTCCATCTGCCTCAGCGAATGCGGACTGGTTCCCCTTATTCCGCCTCAGCTACACTATGTCGGCGATTGCTGCGCAAACAAGTTCTCCACGTACGCGTACACCAGCATTACTCTACCACGCAAACATAGGGGTTACACTCGTCTGGTCGGGCGGCTGAGGGGTGAAGTAGACTGCTGTAGTCGTTGTGGAGTTGTGGACCACTGCGGCTGCAGCGGGGACGGAGCGTCTCCGTCATTTCTAGGCCCCCAGTTAACATATAGCACAATACAATACAGTCTTCCACACGGGTACAGCGTACAGCATCACGATGTGTGGAGGTAATTTGTAATCATCAAACAGGTCCCAGGACCTGGTGTTATGATAGGGACTGCCATTGGGAAAACAATACTATCATCTCTGGTTCGCATAACCTGTAATTTGGGCAGCAGCTGTTATATTTCCGACGTGTGAAGGCCGTTGGCTGAGCCGTGTCTTCGAGGTCACTGTGACGTTATCTTTCAACAAAATACCACAAGACCGTAGCTTCCCTGTGCTGTGTTGACCTACAAAAAAAAAACAGAGGGTATTCTTCTGTTGCCCTGACCAGCACGCTGTCCAGATCTCCCTCCCAATGAAATGAGTGACTCACATGGGAACATTCCCAGATGGAAACAAAATATCTTTATGAAACCTGGTGTGTATTTAGAGGGGTCAAAATTGTGGTGTCACCGCCAGACACCACACTTGCTAGGTGGCAGCTTAAATCGGCCGCGGTCCATTAGTACATGTCGGACCCGCGTGTCGCCACTGTCAGGATCGCAGACCGAGCGCCACCACAAGGCAGGTCTCGAGAGACGCCCCAGTTGTACGACGACATTGCTAGCGACTACACTGATCGAAGCCTTTCTCTCATTTGCCGAGAGACCGTTAGAATAGCCTTCAGCTAAGTCCATGGCTACGACCTAGCAAGGCGCCATTTTTACCATTGCATGTATCTCAAGATAGTCTCACTTGTATCATCAAGAATGCTGTATACCAAAGGACGATATAAAAGTTAAGTGTTCTAGTAGCTACGTTCTTTTCTTTATCACATTCATTACGAATCCTGTTCCAGACTTCGCGCCAGTCGGCGTGTGTGTACGTGTGCCCTTTCGGCTACCCGTCACTGTGGACTGGCTGCCTTGTCAGTCCACTACAAAAATAATCCAATAAGTATTTTTTCGTTTTTAACGAATTTCACTTTAAAGGGGCAAAACACACTCCGAAAGGTAAATTGTCGTATTAGGTTTCGACGGAATGTCTTCGAAACCATGGCATATAAAAAAATTTGTTTCATATAGGAGCCGAAATGTAATTCACGTTCTTGAAAACTGTATGATTAACTTTTGTAATAATCTGAATTTTTGAAAAATACTCCGCCACTATTAACTAACTTCGAGAAACGAAGGTTCTTGTTACAACTTAAATTAAAGAAGCTTTCACACCACATCCGTCCATGAGTAATAAAGTTATTTTGTGAAATACCGTTTCCGGAAATAAGCTGTACACAATGTGGTGCCGGCGTATTTTCAGTTTACCTGAGTAAAATATCTAAATGTGCATTATTATTCTAATCATTTGTTTTACTTACTCTTCTCACAAAGTTCTTCGCACATTGAAAGCCATGTTCTTCGCACATTCGTCCAACTGCAATACCTGCTCTGTTGAGTGTTCTGGGATGACCAGATGAACAAATTCCTTGTCGTCAGGTAATGCGCTCAAACCGGTTCTTTCTCACTGATCGTCCCAAAGGTTTTAACAATAATACAGACTTTTCTCCGGCGCTGGAAAAGGGAACTTCCGTCAAATACCTTACGTCGTTTCAGACGTTAGTTTACCAGATTTAGATGCCGTCACAAGAATATCTGGGGCTTTATAAAATGATTCTCGAATTTGATTGTCGTACCTGAGGACAAGGAATTTATTCATCTGGCGATCCCAAAGGGCTCGACGGAACAGGTACAGCAGCTGGACGTATATGGCTTTCGACGTCGGAAGAAATTTTGTGAGAACATTTTCAGATCTTATTCTGTTAAATGATTGTAATGCCAGTCTCCAACTGAGGAACTTTATAATCAAGCCGCAGTCTCTAGTACATAATCTGTTCTCTTTGCCAAGGTTCACCGATGTTCTTAAATATACCTGATTCAAATCAGGGTATTTGGAGGATCACCGGCCACAATTTTAAATCCTGCTGAATTTTTTATATTGTGTGTTCGTTACGTATATTTTGTAAAGCAATTCTGTTCATTTTCATGGTGTAGAAAACCGCTAAGCATTATCATTACTGTAATGAATTCGTATCGTTATGAGTTACTTATTATTTTAAATGGACAAATTACATGTATGTGAAATGGTCAACTAAAAAACATTAATTTCAAACGTACAATAAGGATTTATAAATAGAACAGAAATACGCAAAACAATAATTAGAATAACAGACACATTTAAATATTTTAATTAGGTAAGTTGAAAATATTCTAGCGGCACGTTGTGTAAGCTTATTTCCCAAAAATGGTAACTCAGAAACCAGCTTTACTATACATGGACGGATGTGGTGTAAAAGATACTTTAAGCTTTAACAAAAGCTTTCATTTTTCGGTACTATTTAATGGTGTGGAGTATTTCACAAAATTTCTAATTATGACAAAATTTGATCATACGTTTTCAAGAATGTCAATTGCATTTCAATTCTATATGAAATACATCTTTTATACAGGGTGATTCACAAAGATATGCAAATATTTTAATACGTCAATCTACAAGCAAAATTAAAAAAGAGGGTTCGTATAAACATAGGTCCGCAAATGACTAGTTACAGAGTTACGGCTAATAAAAGATTTTGCCTGAAATTTAGCAGCTCCGCTAATATGAAGCCATCACAAAACTTTACGAGTTTAAAGTAAAGCACGATTTCCATTTATTTTGTTATTATTGATTTGGTGAATCGAATGAAACATGTCCCAGACGTGTAACTGCAATAGTTTTCCAGAACATCCGGAAAAGAAAAGAAGCAATTTCGTAAAATTTTTATTTATTAACTATTTGGCCCAATTTGTTTTTTAAATTTCAAACTATTGCACAATGTTTTCACGAGAACTTGTAGAGAGTTTAATTTTGGAAAATTGATGGTAATAACGTTAACTGAAACTGTATGAAAGTGTCAGATAATACGCTTTTATTAATACCACAGCATACGTGAATTCATGTTAAACCGGAGAAAACAAAGCTCAGTGTTAAGCAAGTTGTATTGTGTACATACAATTTCACAATACATTAACAATAAATGTTCAAAAATGTCTCCACCGAGTTCAATGCATTTAGCTGCACTTGTATGAACAGATTTTCTTGCTCGTTTCGGTTTCACATGGTTGTTTTTAATTTCGTCTATAGCACTATGTGGTTTCACTTAAATCCACTGTTGTTATTGTGTTCTTTCGCTGAACAATACAGAAAACTAACTCGTTTCAAGGTTAGGAAACTACTGAAACAACTCACTGACAGTTGCCAACAATGACATAAACGTTTATACATTTTTAATGGAAAGTAAACAAATTTACTTATATAATATTCTTTGCTTCTCTGGATGTTCTGGAAAACTACTGCAGATACATGTGTGGGACATGTTTTATTAGACTCACCAGATCAATAACATCAAAATAAATGGAAATCCAGCTTACTTTAACGTCGTACAGTTTTGCAATGGCTTTATATTAGCGAACTTGCTAAATTTCAGGCAAAATCTTTTATTAGATGTAACTCCGTAAATAAATATATGCGGACCTATGTTTATATGAACTTTTTTCTTTAGTTTTACTTGGCGAGTAAAATATTAAAATATTTGCATATCTGTTTGAATCACCCTGTATATAATGGTTTCTAACATATTCGCTCGAATTTAATATACCAAATTACCTTATGAGGTGTGTTTTACCCCTTAAAAGTGAAACTAGGACAGAACGTAAGAATACGTACTTCATTATCTTCACCCATCTACACACAGGCCAAGTTTCATAAAGATCATTTATTTATAGCTGGAAATGCACCCTTGTTAGCAGCGCGGCTTTATTGCGGCAGCAGACACACGAGACGGAGCAAGCCGCACAGAAAAACGTGGTAACCAGGTGTTTTCGATGTAGTGTGTATTAAAGGAATTAGCATTAGATAGAACATCGTACCAAAAAAAAATTCGGGTCAATGTAGCGAATGAATACATAAAATTCCACTTAAAAAAAATTGTTTTCGAAAGAGAAACAGACTGTCTTGCATTAGCACTAGGAGCAGCGTGAAACTACTTGCTGGGCCACATCTGTTTGGAATGCGACAGTGACATTGGAAATATTTGCCGAAGCACCGAGGAAAATGTGTCTAACGATTGTCAGAGATACACACGGAATATTATATCCACCAATTCTAATTGGCATTATTGGGCAATTCAGTTTATCGGTAACACCACAGGCAGAACAGAACTAAACACAGGTTAATGTAGGTACAGTCTGATTTAAGATTTGACAGCGAGTGGTCTGGACAGCTCCAATGGAGCTCCAATGGAAGCTGTGCCGGAATTGTCGGCTCCCATCGTATTGCCACAACCACCGCGCGAAGCAGTGAGTCAGCTAGTTGTCAAGTACGAAACTTCTCCCGTCACCTGAATTCCACCTGTTTCAAGAGAAAATGTAACTACAGCCCGAAGAACAACTGTAAAGAGATGTTTGAATTGCTAAGAAATATATTTGCTAAATGTGAATTTCCGAACTTGTATGTGATTTTTGAAGGAAATACACTGACGGGAAACAGTCACAGCATCAAGAAAGGGTTGTGCGACATTAATTAAAGTTGGTAGGCGTGTTTTTATACCTAAACTATTATGTCTATTCAAGTTTCGCGCCAGTAGCATTAAGAGTGGCGCTAGTACCGCCACTATGAGGACGCAAATTAGGTTTTTTTTTTTAAATACACAGGTACTGTAATGTTCGTGAGCGTTAGTTACTTTTGAGATTGGACGTGGTGAGTTATGTTAGTCGAGAGCGCCTTTAAGACGACAACGACGTCATTATTGACACTTCACTGAGTCTGAACGAGGTCGAGTAATAGGGCTACGAGAAGTTGGATGTTCCTTCTGCCATATTGCAGAAAGACTTGGCAGGAATATAGCCACTGTGCACGACTGCTGGCATCGGTGGCAAGAAGACTAGACTCCAGACGGACACGTGGCAGTACCGGGAGAGGGTTGGGTTGGGTTGTTTGGAGAAGAGACCAAACAGCGAGGTCATCGGACTCATCGGATTAGGGATGGACGGGGAATGAAATCGTCCGTGCCCTTTCAATGGAAGCATCCCGGCATTTGCCTGGAGCGACATGGGAAAATCACGGAAAACCTAAATCAGAATGGCCGGACGCGGGATTGAACCGTCGTCCTCCCGAAAGCGAGTCCAGTGTGCTAACCACTGATACCGGGAGAGAAGACCATCGTGTTCGGCGTATGGCTCTGGCGCATCGTACTGCATGTGCAGCAGCAATCTCAGCAGCAGCTGGCTCCAGAGTGATACAACGAACTGTAACAAAGCGGTTACTTCGAGCACAGCTCCAGGCCAGACGCCCTGTAGCCTGTACTTCCACTGACCCCAAACCACAGCCGTTTGTGACTTCAGTAGTGTCAAACGAGAGCTCTTTGGAGGGTGGGGTGGAGGTCTGTGTGAAAACTGGTTCTGCCTCCGTGTCAATGAATGGTTAAGAGGCCAGTTGAGGATCTTCAACCAACTTGTCTGCGTGCTAGACATAGTGGAGCTATGATCTATGGTGCGATTCATACGGCAGCAGGAACATTCTCGTGGGACTACAAATTTGTACGTCAGTCTGGTGATTCGACATATTGTGCAGCCATTCATGAACAGTCTTCCAGGGGTTGTTTCCTAACAGAATAATACTCGCCCACATACCGCTGTTGTAACCCAACATGCACTACAGAGCGTCGACATGTTGCCTTAGCCTGCTGGAGCAACAGATCGTTTCCAGTCGAGCCTATATCGAACATCATCGGACGACGACAACTGTGTCATCCACAAACAGCATTAACTCTCCCTGTAAAGACCGACCAAGTACAACAGGCATGGAACTCCATTCCACAAAGTGACATCCAGCACATGCACAACAACATGCATGCCCGTTCGCATTCTTGCATTCAACATTCTATCGGTTACACAGATTACTAATGTACCAGCATTGCACATTTGCAATGGATTATCTCGCTCTTATATTAATCTGTGATCTTGCAACGTTAATCACTTAAATACACTCCTGGAAATTGAAATAAGAACACCGTGAATTCATTGTCCCAGGAAGGGGAAACTTTATTGACACATTCCTGGGGTCAGATACATCACATGATCACACTGACAGAACCACAGGCACATAGACACAGGCAACAGAGCATGCACAATGTCGGCACTAGTACAGTGTATATCCACCTTTCGCAGCAATGCAGGCTGCTATTCTCCCATGGAGACGATCGTAGAGATGCTGGATGTAGTCCTGTGGAACGGCTTGCCATGCCATTTCCACCTGGCGCCTCAGTTGGACCAGCGTTCGTGCTGGACGTGCAGACCGCGTGAGACGACGCTTCATCCAGTCCCAAACATGCTCAATGGGGGACAGATCCGGAGATCTTTCTGGCCAGGGTAGTTGACTTACACCTTCTAGAGCACGTTGGGTGGCACGGGATACATGCGGACGTGCATTGTCTTGTTGGTACAGCAAGTTCCCTTGCCGGTCTAGGAATGGTAGAACGATGGGTTCGATGACGGTTTGGATGTACCGTGCACTATTCATCTACGGGCTCGCCTCATCCCCAGGTGTTACCGACGATGCCTTCCATTTTGCCCTATGGCGACGCGCCGCCGCCGCCGCCGCCGCCGCCGCCGCCGCCGCCGGTTCTCCCGCCGGCGCCGCCCGCAGTGGACGCTTCGCTGCCGCCGCCAAGCGCCTCCCTGGGTCACGCGCCGCCGATCGCTTCCCGTGACCTGCTGTCCTCCGCCATGGAACTCTTGCCCGCTCCGGATCACAGGGCGTCTTCGCGCGTCGGGTACCCCGACGCAATGGAGGTCGACCCTTCGGCCCCTCCTGTCTCTTTACGGGCGCATACGCCGCATGTTGACGTGCACCCTGGACTAGGTTTTCAGGCGTTTCCTAGCTCCCCTCGGACCGAATGGCCGGGTGCGGGTGGCACAGCCTCGCCTGTTGTTAGGCTCCGCACCTCATCGCATACGTCAACATGGGGTCCTCCCCACGGCGGGCGGAAGCCTTATAACACGACCGTTCGCCGATTTGCGGGAGAGGAATGTGGTGTCACCGCCAGACACCACACTTGCTAGGTGGTAGCTTTTAAATCGGCCGCGGTCCATTAGTATACGTCGGACCCGCGTGTCGCCACTGTCAGTAATTGCAGACCGAGCGCCGCCACACGGCAGGTCTAGAGAGACTTATTAGCACTCGCCCCAGTTGTACGGACGACTTAGCTAGCGATGCAACACTGACGCATCTGGCACGGTTCTTCTTCAATAACACAAGAATTTTTAAATATCATTTATACTGAATTAATTAAAGGAAATAGAAATACCATAATTACTCAAGAAAACCAGAATTACACTCTAATACAAGAACACAAGCCAGATGCTTTGTTGACTGAACCTGTAATGACGCATTATTTAAGACACTGAAATAATGAAAAAAAGCACAGAATATTTTACCTTCATATATATATTGACGAAAAGCACTCTGATCATTACAGTATTAACATTCGAACCATCTGCTGTCTATCCCATCAAACAACTGCATAAAACATGGAACAACATCTCGACAAACACTGCCCACTAGCACATCTCAACACACACTTTTCACTACGAGTCCTCGACAAGCACTGCCCACTACGACATCTCAATAATCACTGCCTACTACGAGTTCTGAACAAGCACTCCTTACTACAACATCTCGAGAAGCCTTGCCCACTAGCACATCTCAACACGAACTCCTCCGCTACCTCTCAATAACCACTGCCTACTACGAGTTCTGAACAAGCACTGCCCACTACGACATCTCAATAATCACTGCCAGTGGAGGCGGCGGAACAATACTCTCTAGCGCGATCTCTGGCGCTGTGGCTCAGTGTAGCCTCCTTTCATATGCCCTTCCTCCACGGGCTAGAATTTGATGGTATTTTTGCCAGCATTGGTGGTGAAAATACCACCAAATTCGTCAAAAAAATACAGACAAAAATAAAAGATAATATTAATGCGTAAATATCATATAACTAGATAAAATTTTGGCCTTGCACTGACCTTTCAATAACCTAGTATATAAAATACAGTAAGCAATACAAATTCTTTCATACATGTGACTTTACATAATAGTTTACACAAGTATTATGTGGTTAAACAGTTCAATCAATAGCGTCAGCAATGACGAATATGTGCAGGTAAGAGTCTCATAACTTTTCACAACAGTAATACGCAAAAAATCAGTTTATACAAATATTCGCATAAACGCTTTCCATAGCCCAAGAAACAAGTAGTTGACAGTTCCAGCAGTAGCACCCAGCAATGGTCAACAGGTGCAAAAACCAACAAGTGACATTTTTTCAGTAGAAACATCCATCAGTGGCACCCAGTAATGTTGAGTAGGTGCAGACACCAACAAGTAACACCATTTCAGTATAAGCAGTTCCATTAGTGGCACCAGCAATGTTGAACAGGTGCAGATATCAACAGGTGACATCTTTTCAGTAGAAGCAATCCATCAGTGGCACCCAGCAATGTTGAGCAGGTACAGACACCAACAAGTGACATCATTTCAGTAGAAGCAGTCCATCAGTGGCACCCAGCAATGTTGAGTAGGTGCAGACATCAACAAGTGACATCATTTCAGTAGAAGCAGTCCATCAGTGGCACCCAGCGATGTTGAGCAGGTGCAGACACCAACAAGTGACATCATTTCAGTAGAAGCAGTCCATCAGTGGCACCCAGTAATGTTGAATAGGTGCAGACACCAACAAGTAACACCATTTCAGTATAAGCAGTTCCATTAGTGGCACCAGCAATGTTGAACAGGTGCAGACAGCAACAAGTGACATCATTTCAGTAGAAGCAGTCCATCAGTGGCACCCAGCAATGTTGAGCAGGTGCAGACAGCAACAAGTGACATCATTTCAGTAGAAGCAGTCCACCAGTGGCACCCAGCAATGTTGAACAGGTGCTGACCGCAGTCCATAATATTCCCTATCACTAATCACACAGTTCATCAGCAGAAATTAAACATGTCCAGGTGGCATCCACCATGTTGCATAAGTTCAGGTAACAGTCCATAATATTCACTATCACTAATTAGACAGTTCATCATACAAATAATAATATACACACAAATGGTATCAGATAATTGTCATATTAAATATTACAATACACAAATAGCAGTAAACCTATAATATTTATGGGTGTCAGTGCAAGCCACAACAAACAAGTAAAATAATATTTAGGAGATAGGTTGGGATCACTTCTCTGGGATTATAAAAGGAAAACACACAAAACACACTCACTCATCTTTCATCCACATTTAGTGCTACTGTGTAGTTGAATAGTGTTAACTGTGTAAATGCAATTCTGTCAAAATTTTATGTTCATCATGTGTATCAAGTAGTAGTGGCAGCAATGTATAACAGTCAATAATAGTTAGTCAACGTCATGGTCATCATGTCAAGACCAATGTTTGCCAAGCCAGATCAAATTGTACGGTTGCTGAACAACTGTCAGTGAGCCAAGATATGCAAATGCTTCCTCTCTCAAAAAAAAAGTATGTACTACTTATTGATTTAACAAAGTGTGTGTGTAGACAATCTTCCTTCTACTTAAGTGTTCTAGTCTGCCATCTTCATCCTCCTTGTTCCATATAAACCAACAAAAAAAATATGTTCCTCACTTACTTTACCTCTTATCCACCAAAACTCCAATAATCATCAACATCAGATAATCTCAATACTTCAATAATACCTCTTACTTCGATACATATAAACCTTATCATCAATAATACCTCTTCAATACGTCGATACATATAAACCTTATCATCAATATCATTTACCTTACCTCTTGTCCACGAAAACTCCAATAATCATCTACTTCACATCATCTCAATAATACCTCAATAATACCTCATCAATACGTCGATACATATAAACCTCAGCACCAATATCATTTCACTTCCATAACAACTCTTTTTTCTAGTCAGTCTCCTCGAACAAGTACAGATAAAATCCTAGTGCAAACCTCAATTCATCATCTCATGCAATCCGAAGACACAGTGTCCACACACAACCTCTGTGTCATCCATCTGACCCAAATTTTCTACTCATTATAAATTATAAGATACATTTTGGTTCCTTGTCCATCATTAAATAAAAGAAATGCATACGTGACCTCTAACAGACTTAGTTCGAATAACTCGCAGTAATTAAGTACGATTACGAAGTGTTAATGATCGTGATATTTCAGTGTGTACACCACTTCAAAAATTATGGCAAACAGAAGCAAACATGTGGAGTATTTCTTGTGTCAAGTGTCACTTCCTATTTCAATTACTCACGAAAAATGCAGTGTAATAACTGTCAATGGTCTAACCTAGTGTTGGTATGTCATGTCGTTAGCTTCCTTCCTATTAGCATAAATTTATACAGCTTCCATAAAACCTCCAGCTCATGTGACTTCTATGCAGTTTCTTGTACCAATGTCGTTCGTAGAATTATAGCAGTTCATTTTCTTATCTTAAAAATATAAGGCACTGAGCATAAGCAAAACATGCAATAGCGAGTAAATATACCAGTAGAGAACAGAATGTCAACAAGTGGATGCAGCACAATCCCTATAACGAGGCTCTGCCAAGCGAACAATCTATAATTAACACCATGGTGTGACCTAAACTCCATGTTCGTACACCGTATATCAGTATTCAATATACCAAATTAAAGAGTAGTTACGACAACAAAAGGAAATGTGTTAATATGCAATCCATACGCAAAGCAGCAAATATGTATCTTACATAATAAACAGGTCATTAGCATCATATCAGCATAAGCAAATAAATGTTCGTGTGTCATCTTAATAAGTAAACATGAAGGCGCAAGCAGATAAATCACAAAGTATAACCTACATACATAACCACAGTCAGCACAATTAATCAGGTGACAATTATAACTTAAATAAATAAGCACAGCAGGCACATAATAAAAAAATATAACATCAGTGAAAAGGCATAGCAGCCAAGCGATGCATAATATACATAAGTAATAACACTGTTCATTAATCAATAATTGTCAAAATCAGCAAATGTACACAAGCACGTCACTTCACAAGTAAATTCATAGAACATGGAATTAGCACAAAGTATGAGTCACGTAATCGCAAGCAGCAAATTACGTCTAAAGTACGTACCTAAGTGGAAATCTGTTACCTGAAAAATAAACTCAATTAATCGTTACCTTTTTGATTTTTTACTTCTTTGTTTCGAAATTACATTCTTCCTGAAATTTTCTCCATAGCAAGTCGTCTTAACGTCGGACACGCACAGAATTTACCTGAAGGTCTTAAATATTTTATACAACCGTATCTTGAAAAATACTGAACGTTAATAACATAATTTATAAAGTCACCATAGCTTTATACAGAATTTAGTCGGAGAAATTAGACTGTATTTGTTTACGTCTGTCAGTGCATTCGCACTGAGCGCTCGATCAGCTGTAGACGCGTGACGTAGAAAGTGATTGTTTGCGGTCAACGACTGGCATGTGCGGCGCGCAGACTTCACTGTTGCTTTGAGTATCTGCCGCCGCCGGAACACGGCGCGGTATCCTTGCATTCTCCGTGTGTTTACATGTAACTGTTAGTTTCTCAAAAGTATGTCATTCCACAAAAATTTTTACGTTAGATATGTGATGTATTCCCTTAGAGCGTCGAGATTTAAGAGTTTCTACTTCGCCAGTGTTATCATGAATAATTTTGTGAATTCTATATGGACCGTTATAAAGCAGAAAAAATTTGCGACATAAGCCTTTTCCTTTATGAGACAAACGATGAGACTTAATTAACACCTTCTGACCAACTGAAAAAGTTTTTAAACGACCAGGACGTTTAGCTGATTTCTCTCTTCTAGCAGCCGCAGATGCAATATTTTGCAAAGCCAGGTTCACAACTTCAGAATGCCGCAGTTTCCGTGAAGGCGGAAAAGGAACGATTTCAGAAATGCGATTTGTTGGTACTTTATTTTTTAATATCAATAGAGGCAGTAAAGAAGTTCAGTCATTTGGAAGTTCATTCAGAATGTTTTGAAAAATATGAAGATACTGATCCCAAGTTCTGTGATTCTGATGACAATAAAGACGGCACAATTTATTGATTTCCTTCATCCATCTCTCTGAAGCATTAGATTGAGGGTGGAAAAGTGAAATAAAAATTGGTTTAATCTTACAACGCCGTAGAGTACGAAGCCAAATTTTAGAACGAAACTGTGATCCATTATCTGATATAACCTTATCAACATGACCCACTTCTTTAAGAAAATGTTTGATGAAAGCATTAGATACTGAACGAGCTGTTGCTTTGCGTAAAGGTGTAAAACACACATATTTTGATGTCAATTCCACTGCTACTAAAATGTACGCAAAACCATTAGTAGAACGAACCACTGGACCGAACAAATCGACTGCAGCCATGTCCTTTAATTTCGCTGGAATGATAGGAAACAACGGTGCTCTGTGAGAAATAATTGGCGGCTTAGCCTGTTGACATAATTTGCATTTGGCAAGAACAGATCGAATACGTTTTTCCATATTACTGAAGCAGTAATTTTCTCGTAATTTATGAAAGCATTTTCTGGGATCAAAATGTGCATAACTGAAATGTGTAAACGAGGTGTGGCCAAATCATCCAATCTAACAAGCGTCTAAGAAAATTACAGACACCAAGGAAACTACGTACATCACGTTTTGTGGTAGGAACAGCATAATTACGAATTGCGTCTAGCTTCTCTGGATCGGGAAGAATACCTTCTGTAGAAATAATGTGACCGAGAAATTTCACCTGAGAACGACCAAATTCAGATTTTCCCAAGTTCACTGTAATGCCAACTCGTGCAAAAATACATAATAATGAATCCAAAATTTTGTTATGCTCACTCCAGGAACGTTTAGCAATAAGAATGTCGTCAACATATGAAGTAATATTGTCACGAAGATAAACAGGTAAAATTTCATTTATACTACGAATAAATGCTGCAAAAAATATAGCAAGTCCAAACGGTAATTTCCAAAGTCACTTTTGGGTAAAACAGTCAAATCCGGTTATTGTTTACCTACTGTCTAGATAGATGGATAGTAGAAGAATTGTTTTTTATAGATACAAAGAATAGTGAAAGAGTAGGCAGCGGTGCAGAAAACTAAAAGGGAAATAGCACCACTACAGCTCGGGGCCCTGTGAACGCTACGGCACATATTCACTTAGTATAGTGAATCCCCTGGGGACTTTAATAGCTGCACATAAATTTCAGTTTGTGACTTAATGGCCAATTTGGTGGAAGTGCGTACGTAAATTGATCTAACCATGTACATGGATGTATGTCATTCTTAGAATTGCGGAAGATCTTAAATTTCCGAACAGTCAAAAAGTGTTTATAGTCAAAGTTTTCGCCTCGTGGCGACAAAGACCTACCGCGTCTGTCCCTGTCCCAATGTCGATTATTGTCAAGTTCGCGCGCCTGGCGCTCTCTTGTTGCATCCCGTAAATGAAACAAATTATTTTCTTGAAACCCCTCTGCGATCTGTGATTCTAAATTTCTTCTACTGTCTTTTCCTACGATTTCGCTTTCAATATATTTGTCTTGCTTTTGTAATGCCTCAAATTCCCTTTTGACGCGTTCATTAAATTTTCCCTGATTTTCAACATGCTTATTTATGTTATGGTACTCTTCGGTTTCTGCAAATGGTAATGGAGCTGTATCATCCGAATCTCTGTCCCCATGTAAACTAAGACTTGTCAATTTATCTGAAATCTCAACTCCTTCCGATGAGTCACCTATTTTTTCTTTCTGTTTACTTACGTTTTCCGTAAGTGTCGCGACTCGGGTTTCAGTGTTGACACATTTGGTAGTTAACTGTTCATATTGTTGTGTTAGATTATTTATTCTGTCAGTTGTTACGGATTCCTCGATTCTCTCAAATATTTCTTCCTTATCGTGTGCACGTTGTAAATTTAACTCTGAAAAATTTTGTACTATCACGCGATCTCTTTCTTCCTGTTCTCTATCCTGTTCCCTTTGTCTAATCTCTACTGCAATTAATCTATTATTGTGAGCATTCAAAATCGGTTGTACTTCCTCTCTAATCTCTTTCTTTAATTCATCCTTCATGTTTTTGAAACATGTCCCTATTCGCGAATCTAACCGTGTTTCCATTGTTTTTAATTCAGATCCTAACTGTGATCCCAGTGAGTCAAACCGTGTTTCCATTGTTCCCATATCAGTTTTAATTGTTCCTATATCAGTTTTAATTTCAGATCGCAAAGTTCCCATCTCTGTTTTAATTGTTCCCATTTGTGTTTTAAATTCAGATCCTAACCATGTTTCCATTGTTCCCATCCGTGTTTCCATTGTTCCCATTTGTGATCCCAGATTTAATATTGCACCCATCAACTGCTCCATAATAGCCGGTTCGAAATTCTTTTCGCCCCTAACATTTCCCGCGAAACCAACTTCTTTCGACATAGCTGTAAAGCTATCTGTGTTCGATACTATTCCCGAATCTTCTGTCGTTAATCTCGAATTCTGAAAATTTTCTGATTGAGAAAAATTTTGAAATGGTTCCGTACTATTTTCCCGACTTATTAAATTGTTTTCCACTTCATTATTCATGATATTGTTTTCCTCTGTTGGCGAGTTCGCCATGTTAACAATTTCGTCATTCTGACTATCCATCATTTTTGCCTTTTTCATTGATCGCGTAAACATTTACAAAATATACAAAACTCGTCACTATATGAAAATTACACACAATGACACTTTATCTCCAACAATACCATTCACACGAAATGTTTCCCTCAAACACGATTAACGAACAATTGAAATCTTCCTAACTGCACAAAATTGTCAAACCCGTATACAAGATAACAAAATTAAATTTTGCAAAATAAAACTACCATTAGAAGAATGACAATTACCAAATCTACACATGCAAAATAGACTACAATTACTAAACTACAAATTACTACAACAATACTACTGTCTACTATTTTTACAATCAGAAGAATTCCAAGGGACGATCCGAAGCAGCGGTCGCCACGTGCATGGGGGCTTAATTATTTATAATGAAAATAATTTTAATTTTTTGATTTTGTAGCTGTATGTCCGATTACGAAGTCTCGTAAACGGTTGGCCCTGACTAGTGTTATTACGCAATCTGACTGCATAGAACAACAACAAGGAATGAAATGAAAATTTTCGTTATCACAATTAATTAATTAAGTCCCCAGCAACTATATAACCTACGAAACCAAAGCACAAGTATAACTGTTCTGTGTGTGGAAGTATGACTCAACGTACGCATCTGGCACGGTTCTTCTTCAATAACACAAGAATTTTTAAATATCATTTATACTGAATTAATTAAAGGAAATAGAAATACCATAATTACTCAAGAAAACCAGAATTACACTCTAATACAAGAACACAAGCCAGATGCTTTGTTGACTGAACCTGTAATGACGCATTATTTAAGACACTGAAATAATGAAAAAAAGCACAGAATATTTTACCTTCATATATATATTGACGAAAAGCACTCTGATCATTACAGTATTTACATTCGAACCATCTGCTGTCTATCCCATCAAACAACTGCATAAAACATGGAACAACATCTCGACAAACACTGCCCACTAGCACATCTCAACACACACTTTTCACTACGAGTCCTCGACAAGCACTGCCCACTACGACATCTCAATAATCACTGCCTACTACGAGTTCTGAACAAGCACTCCTTACTACAACATCGATCCCCAGAAACCCCTTTTGTTAATGGTAGATGCATCGGATTTTGGGATCGGTGCTGTGCTTGCGCACAAAGATGGATCGCATGATCGCCCTATTGCCTTTGCGTCCAAATTGCTCTCGTCTGCGCAAAGAAATTATTCACAGATAGCGAAAGAAGCCTTGGCTCTCGTATTTGGTGTTACTAAGTTTCACGATTTCTTGTATGGTCGTCACTTTACCATCATCGACCACAAACCTTTGACATCGCTTTTTCATCCGAACAAGCCGGTACCTCCACGTACAGCGCAGAAATTCATTCGCTGGTCAATTTTCCTCTGGCAGTACCGCTACGATATCTTGTATCGGTCCACTGCTAAGCACGGAAATGCCGATGCGTTGTCCCGTTTGCCTGTTGCTGAGGATAGAGCATTTGATTCTTCCGAACTTGCTTGTATGTTCATTGATTCGGAAACCGATGACGTGGTCGAATCGTTTCCGATTGATTTTCGTCGTGTAGCTGCAGCCACAGCTGCCGACCCTGTCCTTGCTACCGTTTTGCGTTTTGTTGCTACGCAATGGCCCTTGTCAAAGTCACGGATCGCGGATCCGTTGGTTCGCCGATTTTTTGCTCACAAGGAGACTTTTTGTACGACGTGGTGTTTTGTTGTTGCGTTCTGATAATGATCAGTCCAGAGTCGTGGTCCCACGTTCGTTACCGTCCTCTGTCTTACGGCTTCTCCACCAAGGACATTGGGGTATAGTGCGAACGAAACAACTTGCTCGTCAGCACTGTACTTGGTTCGGAATCGATGCTGCGATTACGAATATGTGCTCTTCTTGCATGGCGTGTGCCGAACAACAATCCGCACCGCCGCGGAAATTCTTTGCATGGCCGAAAGCCACTTCCCCTTGGCAACGCTTGCACATCGATTTTGCTGGTCCATTCTGGAATGCTCGATGGTTGGCTCTGGTCGATTCATTCAGGACGCATTATTGCTCTTTTTGACTTCGTATCGCTCTCAGCCCCGGGATGGTCGCTCGCTGGCTGAGTAGTTGCACGGTCGTCCTCATCAAACCTTGATGTCTTTGCTGCATCCGCCGCATCAGGTTCTTGTGCAGCGGCAGACACCTGCTTTTGCTCCAGGCGACGTTGTCTATTATCGCAACTATCGCGGTTCACGGCGTTGGCTCGCAGGGCGCATTCTTCGCTGCCTCGGCCGCGCTATGTATCTGGTTTTGGGGGCCACTGGTGAGGTGCGTCGGCATCTCAATCAGCTACGCCTCTGTCGTCGCACGGGTTCTTCCGCTCCCCGTCTGCTTTCAGCGACGGTGCCGTCCGGTCAGCGCCCTGGGGACCCATCTACGGGCTCGCCTCATCCCCAGGTGTTACCGACGATGCCTTCCATTTTGCCCCATGGCGACGCGCCGCCGCCGCCGCCGCCGCCGCCGGTTCTCCCGCCGGCGCCGCCCGCAGTGGACGCTTCGCTGCAGCCGCCAAGCGCTTCCCTGGGTCACGCGCCGCCGATCGCTTCCCGTGACCTGCTGTCCTCCGCCATGGAACTCTTGCCCGCTCCGGACCACATGGCGTCTTCGCGCGTCGGGTACCCCGACGCAATGGAGGTCGACCCTTCGGCCCCTCCTGTCTCTTTACGGGCGCATACGCCGCATGTTGACGTGCACCCTGGACTAGGTTTTCAGGCGTTTCCTAGCTCCCCTCGGACCGAATGGCCGGGTGCGGGTGGCACAGCCTCGCCTGTTGTTAGGCTCCGCACCTCATCGCATACGTCAACATGGGGTCCTCCCCACGGCGGGCGGAAGCCTTATAACACGACCGTTCGCCGATTTGCTGGGGAGGAATGTGGTGTCACCCCCAGACACCACACTTGCTAGGTGGTAGCTTTTAAATCGGCCGCGGTCCATTAGTATACGTCATACCCGCATGTCGCCACTGTCAGTAATTGCAGACCGAGCGCCGCCACACGGCAGGTCTAGAGAGACTTATTCGCACTCGCCCCAGTTGTACGGACGACTTAGCTAGCGATGCAACACTGACGAAGCCTCGTTTATTTGCAGAGAAGATAGTTAGAACAGCCTCCAGCTAAGTCAGTGGCTACGACCTAGCAAGGCGCCATAGCAATTGATAGTTATCGTATGAAGCATGTCTCATCAAGAACGATGTATACAAATGATGGATTAAAGTTAAGTATTCCAGCAGCTACGTACTTTTCTTTATAGCATTCATTCCGTATCCTGTTTCAGACCTCACGCCAGCCTGATTGAGTTTAACGCGTGCATTTCGGCCTTCTCTAGCTATACAACAGGATTAAAGTCTCTTGCGGATGCGGCCCGCGAGCCGTATTTTGGAGTCCCTGATGTACACCATTCATATATCACTAGTGTTATTTGTGCCTGGAATCAGAATTTCATTTGTTGCTGGCCGGCCGCGGTGGTCTAGCGGTTCTGGCGCTGCAGTCCGGAACCGCGGGACTGCTACGGTCGCAGGTTCGAATCCTGCCTCGGGCATGGGTGTGTGTGATGTCCTTAGGTTAGTTAGGTTTAAGTAGTTCTAAGTTCTAGGGGACTTATGACCTAAGATGTTGAGTCCCATAGTGCTCAGAGCCATTTGAACCATTCATTTGTTGCTTCAATGCTTAATCTAGAAATGTGGGATAAACATTCCAGATTGCTAATCGCTGTCTCCCTACAGCCAAACGAGAGACTGCCAACTGCAAAGTACTGTGTGGGACGGAGGCTCGGCCGTTAACGCCTACTGGTGTGCCGACGTCACACGGAGGGGTCCCACCTCAGGCCGTTGAGAAGACAAAGCTGGTGGGCGAAGGGCGTCGGCTCGGCCGTAGATTTAGGACGCCGCCAAGGACACTGTGCAGACGAGCCTACCTCGATTCTGGCCAAAACCGAGAGTAATCTATGTTCAACGTTGGTATGCGAAATGAGCTAATATCTTATAAGTAAATGATGGTTCTTAATGTATTAATACGCTGAACCACTTGACAAGTTAGTGTGAAAGAGTGTAAAACGTCTCATAGCAAACGCGGATTTGATCCCAACAAGTTGCACAACGGGGTACAGTAAAAGAAATTTCCCATCTAAAAGGTATCCCGGGATAACAAAAATGGCTCTGAGCACTATGGGACTCAACATCTTAGGTCATAAGTCCCCTAGAACTTAGAACTACTTAAACCTAACTAACCTAAGGACATCACACACACGCATGCCCGAGGCAGGATTCGAACCTGCGACCGTAGCAGTCCCGCGGTTCCGGACTGCAGCGCCAGAACCGCTAGACCCGGGTAAACAAACACGGTGGATTTTAGTGAGAAATGTCTGCGATCACTTCCCCTAGCTCAACTGGACGCAACTTGCTTACTTCACGTATTCTAAAGATGTCCCGTAGCCGTCGTCACACTTGGTTTCTTCTCCGTCAGTCGCGAGCTCTAATGCTTGTGCTACAAACAGTGCAGAATAATGTGACAAGTTGGTAGGTTTAAATGCTAAGCATAATAAGATTCGTAAAATGTTAGGATGCCAACTAATTTTGTTTTATTTCATTAATCTCAAAATTAGTAACACGATTTCTAGAGCCAGTCTATAGCTAAGAATCATAACAAGATTCCCAGTCATTAATCATTAGTTCCCGAGCACCGAAAATGTCTCAAAAATGCTTCACACGATCATACACTCATGAGATCCCACAAATATGTACTGAAAATGAATGACTGCTGGACTGAATGAATGTGGGTGTAATTACAAACATATTTGGCTGCGTGAATTCACGTGGACTTCCTTGGTTTAACTTTGCGGCAGAGACTTGGTAACAGCATTTGGCTTGATACACGGTCAGCCGGTGTGTCGGGATATTACCTGTGCGGGTGCACGTGCGATTGCGTCTTTTAGAGCAACACGCGAGAGTCTTTTTGGCTCAAATTTGAGACGCAGACCGATGAACAAATTTTCAGAACGAGTAAAGTGGCGTCGTCTCTCCTGTCTTCTAACTGGACCACGAAAAATGTTGTCTTGTCCATTGGTCAGATCGCCCCCTCCAGGTTTCTTGGTCTCTGTGCTCGGGGACGAAGCAGACTGGATTTCAGGCAGACCAGTCCCAGACCAGTCACTGTGCTGGTGATTATGAGGTGTCGCTTCTGTGCGCACTTAGGCGGTGATTTAGGATGGGAATTAGTCCGGTATTTTCCATCAGGGAATTTTGTGTAACGAGTTTGTTTTCTGGTGATCCTCCACAACAATCAAATCAATATTTGTTTTATAAATAAAAAACTCCTTCTCTTGCTGCACTGTGTTTTCTTTTCCCAGATGCGTTTCGCCTTTTTTCACTTTAAGACATCATCAGTGGGATCTATAATGATACAGTTACACACACGCAGGAGGTCGCACTATGTATCTTAAATAGAGAGTGAAACCCCCGTGACACAGTACTCGCTAAAGCCTGTGCCATGGTAAGTGAGCGGGATTCACCTTATGAGAAAGGATTTTCGTATAGTTACCGACCGCGTGTACCTGAATGGTGACAAATCTGACTTACATCCACTCTGTAATAACAATGATCCGTCAAGTAAGTTAGAAATGCAATTACACGTCTGGATGGATCAAAAGCAACCCAGAAGATGCTACCAATTACATAATAATACCATCACCAGCCTAATTAGGCATTAACTAAGTTTCTTCCGTATACAAGTTGGTATATATTCATGCAAAATAAGAAGTTGTAACACTGCATAATATTGTCGAATTTTACAACCAGAAAATCTATGGAACTGATTGTTTCACGTTCTGTACTGATATGGATGAATACATAACAGTACACTATAATGTATACTACAAAACTTTATACTGTCTATTAATCTGATTAGAATCGTGCATTGGTTATCCTAAAAATTGCACTTTGGTGCTACACACAAAATGTCAATTTTGATAAAGATAAAACACTGATAAATTTTGACTTTTATATTGACTTTAACTTTTGTTGGTCAAACCAGTTTAGAACACTTCCCAATTCAAATGAATGAGGGGGGACCCTGAAACTGTTATGATCGCTGTATTTAAAAAATTGATTACTGAGTTTATTATGCGTTCAAGATTTCCAGTATATAAGTTACTACTCTTTTCATCTTATTTACTGCTCATTTAAATGCCTTTAAATCTGTCTCGAAACAATAAACTTCATTACTATATGAATACTAAAGTTATCTTTCAACTTCGTTAGACCTTCGTTATTCATTTACTGGTTCATTAACAAAACATTTCTTTAAACACCATTCTAACATAGCTAGTCTGCAAATAATTATTATTAACACAAATTTTAATTTTCATTTCGGGACACTCGGATTGCACAACATTAGGAAAGGACCCTGTCTAGGTTAGTTGTGAGGATAATTGAATGATGGGAAAGTTCTGGTAAAATTTAGGTTATTATTGCATCAAACAAACACAGTTCACTCTCTGATCCACACGAATACAGTACTAAAAGTTTCAACCTGCTAGTATCGATGGGGCGGTTGGCGGGCGGCAAGATGACGAGGCACAGAGCACACATGCAACCACAGCTATGGCTCTTGATGTATCGGCACTTTAATTCTTCTTAGCGTCGCAATACTTTTCCATGTAGTGCCTATGGAATTTTGCCATGTTGTGTGGGCGTTGGAACAGCATACCCGAGGCTCAGTTAAGCTATGTCTTCCAGGAGAGCCTCCTCGCTCCAGAAGGTGTTGCTCAAACCAGTGCCAAACTCCAACTACTATTGGTGAGCCCGTTGTGCCGTGCAGTGCCCGCGTGCATTTTCCCGCGCTCGCCTGCCATCCACCTTTTACCGCCCCCTGACAGACCGGGTATTCACCCGAGGTTTTGCATTCTACATATCCTAACACATTTCCTACGTATGGACCAGACGCACAGTTACAATTTTAAACTTCTTACAACAGTCTCAACATTTGTTATATTTTAATTCTATTACAATATTACTTGATATTTGACATAAACATTAATATTCACCTTGAAACTTATTTACAGTTTTCTTAACACAATGGCGTGAAACAAAAAAAAAATTGAAATCAGAACATCAATTACACAAGTTTATCGAAAAATCAGATGGAAAAAATACTTATATGTACAATAGTACAGCGTCGTTGTTGTTACAAGAGGTATTGCAATCTCTATGTGACCAGATGAGTCGAAACACCGATGTCAACTAAACCAGGAAAAACCCTATGTAATGATTTATTTCCATAAAAACCGTGAAGTGAACTGTTTCATAATCTACGAATAACCCATATCAAAACAAAAGTGTATCATAACTGCATCATTAGAGATCGCACTGATGATGACTTAAAGTGAAAAGAGGTGAAACGCGGCTGGGAAAATAAAACACACTGCAGCAACAGACAGGTTTTTTATTGGCTAAATGGTTCAAATGGCTCTGAGCACTATGGGACTTAACATCTATGGTCATCAGTCCCCTAGAACTTAGAACTACTTAAATCTAACTAACCTAAGGACAGCACACAACACCCAGCCATCACGAGGCAGAGAAAATCCCTGACCCCGCCGGGAATCGAACCCGGGCGTGAGAAGCGAGAACGCTACCGCACGACCACGAGATGCGGGCATGGTTTTTTATTTACATAGCAATTAACTTTGTGTAAGTTTAAAATCATTTATTAAAAGCGCTACAGGTTCTCGAAAGTGATAATTTTATTACCATTCAGCTGATTTCAGATGGGGCTCAACTTGCTTTTTACCCGGTCACGACTCACTTCATGCATCGTGATTCTGATACACTTCGTATTCTCTCGACTGCGATGCACAGCCTAGTTTTGATGAGAAGGTGAATATTATCTCCGGTAATTCTGTAAATGCAGCATTACTGTATGAGTAAATGATGATGGCGTCCTCTTGGGTAAAATATTCCGGAGGTAAAATAGTCCCCCATTCGGATCTCCGGGCGGGGACTACTCAAGAGGACGTCGTTATCAGGAGAAAGAAAACTGGCGTTCTACGGATCGGAGCGTGGAATGTCAGATCCCTTAATCGGGCAGGTAGGTTAGAAAATTTAAAAAGGGAAATGGATAGGTTAAAGTTAGATATAGTGGGAATTAGGGAAGTTCGGTGGCAGGAGGAACAAGACTTTTGGTCAGGTGATTACAGGGTTATAAATACAAAATCAAATAGGGGTAATGCAGGAGTAGGTTTAATAATGAATAAAAAAATAGGAGTGCGGGTTAGCTACTACAAACAGCATAGTGAACGCATTATTGTGGCCAAGATAGACACAAAGCCCATGCCTACTACAGTAGTACAAGTTTATATGCCAACTAGCTCTGCAGATGATGAAGAAATTGAAGAAATGTATGACGAGATGAAAGAAATTGTTCAGGTAGTGAAGGGAGACGAAAATTTAATAGTCATGGGTGACTGGAATTCGTCAGTAGGAAAAGGGAGAGAAGGAAACATAGTAGGTGAATATGGATTGGGGGGAAGAAATGAAAGAGGAAGCCGCCTTGTAGAATTTTGCACAGAGCATAACCTAATCATAGCTAACACTTGGTTCAAGAATCATAAAAGAAGGTTGTATACCTGGAAGAATCCTGGAGATACTAAAAGGTATCAGATAGATTATATAGTGATAAGACAGAGATTTAGGCACCAGGTTTTAAATTGTAAGACATTTCCAGAGGCAGATATGGATTCTGACCACAATCTATTGGTTATGATCTGCAGATTGAAACTGAAGAAACTGCAAAAAGGTGGGAATTTAAGGAGATGGGACCTGGATGAACTGAAAGAACCAGAGGTTGTAGAGAGTTTCAGGGAGAGCATAAGGGAACAATTGACAGGAATGGGGGAAAGAAATACAGTAGAAGAAGAATGGGTAGCTCTGAGGGATGAAGTAGTGAAGGCAGCAGAGGATGAAGTAGGTAAAAAGACGAGGGCTAATAGAAATCCTTGGGTAACAGAAGAAATATTGAATTTAATTGATGAAAGGAGAAAATATAAAAATGCAGTAAATGAAGCAGGCAAATAGGAATACAAACGTCTCAAAAATGAAATCGACAGGAAGTTCAAAATGGCTAAGCAGGGATGGCTAGAGGACAAATGTAAGGATATAGAGGCTTGTCTCACTAGGGGTAAGATAGATACTGCCTACAGGAAAATTAAAGAGACCTTTGGAGAAAAGAGAACCACTTGTATGAATATCAAGAGCTCAGATGGAAACCCAGTTCTAACCAAAGAAGGGAAGGCAGAAAGGTGGAAGGAGTATATAGAGGGTTTATACAAGGGCGAAGTACTTGAGGACAATATTATGGAAATGGAAGAGGATGTAGATGAAGACGAAATGGGAGATAAGATACTGCGTGAAGAGTTTGACAGAGCACTGAAAGACCTGAGTCGAAACAAGGCCCCGGGAGTAGACAACATTCCATTAGAACTACTGATGGCCTTGGGAGAGCCAGTCCTGACAAAACTCTACCATCTGGTGAGCAAGATGTATGAGACAGGCGAAATACCCTCAGACTTCAAGAAGAATATAATAATTCCAATCCCAAAGAAAGCAAGTGTTGACAGATGTGAAAATTACCGAACTATCAGTTTAATAAGTCACAGCTGCAAAATACTAACGCGAATTCTTTACAGACGAATGGAAAAACTGGTAGAAGCGGACCTCGGGGAAGATCAGTTTGTATTCCGTAGAAATGTTGGAACACGTGAGGCAATACTAACCTTACGACTTATCTTAGAAAAAAGATTAAGAAAAGGCAAACCTATGTTTCTAGCATTTGTAGACTTATAGAAAGTTTTTGACAATGTTAACTGGAATACTCTCTTTCAAATTCTGAAGGTGGTAGGGGTAAAATACAGGGAGCGAAAGGCTATTTACAATTTGTACAGAAACCAGATGGCAGTTGTAAGAGTCGACGGGCATGAAATGGAAGCAGTGGTTGGGAAAGGAGTGAGACAGGGTTGTACCCTCTCCCCGATGTTATTCAATCTGTATATTGAGCAAGCAGTAAAGGAAACAAAATAAAAATTCGGATTAGGCATTAAAATTCATGGAGAAGAAGTAACAACTTTGAGGTTCGCCGATGACATTGTAATTCTGTCAGAGACAGCAAAAGACTTGGAAGAGCAGTTGAACGGAATGGACAGTGTCTTGAAAGGAGGATATAAGATGAACATCAACAAAAGCAAAACGAGGATAATGGAATGTAGTCAAATTAAATCGGGTGATGCTGAGGGAATTAGATTAGGAAATGAGACACTTAAAGTAGTAAAGGAGTTTTGCTATTTAGGGAGCAAAATAACTGATGATGGTCGAAGTAGAGAGGATATAAAATGTAGACTGGCAATGGCAAGGAAATCGTTTCTGAAGAAGAGAAATTTGTTAACATCGGGTATAGGAAGTCGCTTCTGAAAGTATTTGTATGGAGTGTAGCCATGTATGGAAGTGAAACATGGACGATAACTAGTTTGGACAAGAAGAGAATAGAAGCTTTCGAAATGTGGTGCTACAGAAGAATGCTGAAGATAAGGCGGGTAGATCACGTAACTAATGAGGAGGTATTGAATAGGATTGGGGAGAAGAGAAGTTTGTGGCACAACTTGACTAGAAGAAGGGATCGGTTGGTAGGACATGTTTTGAGGCATCAAGGGATCACAAATTTAGCATTGGAGGGCAGCTTGGAGGGTAAAAATCGTAGAGGGAGACCAAGAGATGAATACACTAAGCAGATTCAGAAGCATGTAGGTTGCAGTAGGTACTGGGGGATGAAGAAGCTTGCACAGGATAGAGTAGCATGGAGAGCTGCATCAAACCAGTCTCAGGACTGAAGACCACAACAACAACAACAATTCTGTAAATGTCTGAGACCTTCCATGTGAGACACTGCGCGTTCATGTGACCAGCCAATCCTCGCTGAATGATAACGATTAGTACCGTTTGCTTTTACGGAATCACAGTGTTAGGATTTTGTATGTGATCCAACTTTAATGCAATTCAGGAGAAAACTTCGCCTTGTAAATAAATGACCACTCAGTTTCAATTTAATTCTTTAAACTTTGACGCTATGTGTATACCCACACGCTATGCTTCCTTCTGTGATCACTGACGTAATGTACCCAGTAAGACAGAATTATTAGGAAACATTGAGTGAAATTCAAATCCTGATCGGTCGACCTGAAGTCCGATAGTCTGATTTCCGTTGCGCTTTTTTTTTCTTAGAACAGGAGTTGGCGCTAAAGTAAATTAAAATCTCTGGGACTTTAGACGACTTGGCACTCAGGACAAGGTAACAATGTTAAGCATTGTATTTCTTCAATAGGAAGCTCGTTTATAATATCTGCCACAAGTCGGAAGATTGTCCCATCAAAGAATTAGCAACCAATATTTCTGGGTTTTGGATAGTCAAGAAGCACTAGGCATCTTTATCTTGATGTATTGTAGTTGCTTTAATAGTAATTTAAATACACAAACAAGAGAATTTATACATGGTCCAGTCACAGGTCGACAGACCGCCCCATCAATGAATTAATAACCAATATTTCTGAGTTTCAGATTCTCAAGAAGCATTGGGCGTCTTTTATCCTCATATATTATAGTTGCTTTAATACCGATTTAAATAGGCAAACATGAGGAGCTATACATGGCCCAGTCACATGAATGTGACCAATGCCTTTGGTCGACGTCTTTGTGCAATTAACCACTGCCCACCAAGACAGGTAGTAGCAATAGCAGTGGAGGGTATATAGAACGTGTCGGAGGACGCGGGAAACAGTGCAGTCGTTGTCGGAGCTACTTACCTGATGTTCAAAAGGCCATGCTTATTGGCTTTCGGGTTTCCGAAGCGGTTGAGTTTGTGATCTGCTCGTTAAAGTATACCGAGCATGGGCCCGCTCGGTTAGCCGTGCGGTCTAACGCACCGCTTTCCGGGCGGGAAGGCGTGCTGGTCCCCGGCACGAATCCGCCCGTCGGATTAGTGTCGAGGTCCGGTGTGCCGGCCAGTCTGCTGTTGATGGTTTTTAAGGCGGTTTTCCATCTGCCTCGACGAATGCGGGCTGGTTTCCCTTATTCCGCCTCAGTTACACCATGTCCACGTACGCGTACACCATAATTACTCTACCACGCATACATTTGGGGCTACACTCGTTTAGTATGAGACGTTCCCGGGGGTGGGGGGGGGGGGGGGTCCACTGGGATCCGAACCGCACAACAACCCTGGGTTCAGTGTGGGGCGGCGGTGGGGTGAGTGGACTGCTGTAGCCTGTTGTGGGGTTGTGAACCACAGAGGGCTACGAAGGGGACGAAGCCTCTCCGTCATTTCTAGGTCCCCAGTTCAAGGTAATACAATACAATACCGAGCATGGAAAAATGGCCCTATTCGACAGCGGCGCTGAGACAACTGTCGTGCACCATGGGTCATGGATGACAGGGTTGAACGACGCTGCGAAGATGTATACGAGCGAATAGACGTGCAAAGATTGAGCAACGTCCAGATGAACCAAAGGACTACCAGATGTGGCTCTTCAACAACTTTTAAGGGAACTTTGTTTCATATGGTCGTCTGCAGCAGGCGCCTGGTTCATGCACCCATTCTGAGTGCTCTTCATCGGCGACGAGGGCTGAGATTTGCACGTCAGTACCGCATATTGACGTCCACTGAGTGAAGACAGGTGGCCTTTTCAGATGAATCACGTTTCATGCTCCATCTGACCGATGGCCTTTGGTGCGTAAGTAGTGAAACGTCTGAAAGCAAACACGCTGCAACAATCGTCGGAAGGGTGCAGACTGGTGGAGGGAGCGTTATAGTCTGGGGAATGTTTTTGTGACATTCCCTGGGTGATCTCGTCTTTCTAGAAGGCAGAGTGGATCAACACAAGTATGCATCTATCCTTGGGGACCGTGTCCACCAGTAAATGCAGTTTGGTTTACCACTGCACGATGGAATCTACCAGCAGGACTGTGTCGTATAACTCGCAGTGTATGTGCGTGGTTCGAAGAGAACTAGACAGAGTTTACTGTACTCCTCTGGCTACCAAACTCCTCAGATTTAAACCTAATGGAGAATCTGTGGGACCACCTCGTTCGAGGTGTATTCACCATGGATCCTCAACCGAGAAACCTAGCGCAGCTGCCCGCGGCACTGGAGTCGGCATGGCTCCGCATCCTTGTCAGTATCTTCCAGAACCTCAATGACGCTCTTTCGGCATGTCCCATAGTGGTCCGCGCTGCAAAAGGTGGTTATTGATACTTTTAGGAGGTGGCCACATTAATGTGTCTGTGTATAATAAAACACCCACACACTTTTAATAACTGGATGCATCTGTACTCTGGCTGAAAAGGTGCCATATGATCTTGTTGCAACACCACAAGACCTGTAAAATTAATACTGTATGATGAGCATGATGTTGATCGTGTGTACCGACCCCAAAACTGTGCATGCACCACTAACCTGTCCATGTTAACCTTATTCTTAATTGATAAAACACATATTACACTTGTCTGTGCGCTATTGTGTTGGAAATTTGCTGTTGAACTTTACTTGCACCGAACTCGAAGAGCACCAACAACCTAAGAACAGCTGTGTCCATCATGAGATTGACGTCCAAAGATAGCTACAGTGACATATAGACATCTCACAGATATACTATGCTTACTGTGGAATATGTCTACCACCTCTGTGTATACAATGCAAGGCAGAATTTCGCGTATTGCATGTGACTAGCGCTCGAGAGGATGAACGGAATGTTCAAATCGCTGTGCAGGATCGTACAATCGTATCACGTATCTGAAGTCAGGAAATTGGCTTGTTTGGAGCAAGACACATACTGTCAACATGGCGGGTATTTTCAAAACATCACTTGAGGCGGCAGCAGAGTGGCGCGCCAACAGCAGTAGGACCAACGACAAGACAACATAGGAGTGGCACCGAGTAGTCTTCACACGACCGCCCGGTTAGCCGTACGGTCTAACGCACGGCTTTCCGGATTGGGAAGGAGCGCCTGGTCTCCGGTACAAATCCGCCCGGCGGACTTGCGTCGAGGTCCGATGAGCCGGCCAGTCTGTGGATGGTTTTTAGGCGGTTTTCCATCTGCCTCAGCGAATGCGGACTGGTTCCCCTTATTCCGCCTCAGCTACACTATGTCGGCGATTGCTGCGCAAACAAGTTCTCCACGTACGCGTACACCAGAATTACTCTACCACGCAAACATAGGGGTTACACTCGTCTGGTCGGGCGGCTGAGGGGTGAAGTAGACTGCTGTAGTCGTTGTGGAGTTGTGGACCACTGCGGCTGCAGCGGGGACGGAGCGTCTCCGTCATTTCTAGGCCCCCGGTTAACATATAGCACAATACAATACAGTCTTCCACACGGGTACAGCGTACAGCATCACGATGTGTGGAGGTAATTTGTAATCATCAAACAGGTCCCAGGACCTGGTGTTATGATAGGGACTGCCATTGGGAAAACAATACTATCATCTCTGGTTCGCATAACCTGTAATTTGGGCAGCAGCTGTTATATTTCCGACGTGTGAAGGCCGTTGGCTGAGCCGTGTCTTCGAGGTCACTGTGACGTTATCTTTCAACAAAATACCACAAGACCGTAGCTTCCCTGTGCTGTGTTGACCTACAAAAAAAAAAACAGAGGGTATTCTTCTGTTGCCCTGACCAGCACGCTGTCCAGATCTCCCTCCCAATGAAATGAGTGACTCACATGGGAACATTCCCAGATGGAAACAAAATATCTTTATGAAACCTGGTGTGTATTTAGAGGGGTCAAAATTGTGGTGTCACCGCCAGACACCACACTTGCTAGGTGGCAGCTTAAATCGGCCGCGGTCCATTAGTACATGTCGGACCCGCGTGTCGCCACTGTCAGGATCGCAGACCGAGCGCCACCACAAGGCAGGTCTCGAGAGACGCCCCAGTTGTACGACGACATTGCTAGCGACTACACTGATCGAAGCCTTTCTCTCATTTGCCGAGAGACCGTTAGAATAGCCTTCAGCTAAGTCCATGGCTACGACCTAGCAAGGCGCCATTTTTACCATTGCATGTATCTCAAGATAGTCTCACTTGTATCATCAAGAATGCTGTATACCAAAGGACGATATAAAAGTTAAGTGTTCTAGTAGCTACGTTCTTTTCTTTATCACATTCATTACGAATCCTGTTCCAGACTTCGCGCCAGTCGGCGTGTGTGTACGTGTGCCCTTTCGGCTACCCGTCACTGTGGACTGGCTGCCTTGTCAGTCCACTACAAAAATAATCCAATAAGTATTTTTTCGTTTTTAACGAATTTCACTTTAAAGGGGCAAAACACACTCCGAAAGGTAAATTGTCGTATTAGGTTTCGACGGAATGTCTTCGAAACCATGGCATATAAAAAAATTTGTTTCATATAGGAGCCGAAATGTAATTCACGTTCTTGAAAACTGTATGATTAACTTTTGTAATAATCTGAATTTTTGAAAAATACTCCGCCACTATTAACTAACTTCGAGAAACGAAGGTTCTTGTTACAACTTAAATTAAAGAAGCTTTCACACCACATCCGTCCATGAGTAATAAAGTTATTTTGTGAAATACCGTTTCCGGAAATAAGCTGTACACAATGTGGTGCCGGCGTATTTTCAGTTTACCTGAGTAAAATATCTAAATGTGCATTATTATTCTAATCATTTGTTTTACTTACTCTTCTCACAAAGTTCTTCGCACATTGAAAGCCATGTTCTTCGCACATTCGTCCAACTGCAATACCTGCTCTGTTGAGTGTTCTGGGATGACCAGATGAACAAATTCCTTGTCGTCAGGTAATGCGCTCAAACCGGTTCTTTCTCACTGATCGTCCCAAAGGTTTTAACAATAATACAGACTTTTCTCCGGCGCTGGAAAAGGGAACTTCCGTCAAATACCTTACGTCGTTTCAGACGTTAGTTTACCAGATTTAGATGCCGTCACAAGAATATCTGGGGCTTTATAAAATGATTCTCGAATTTGATTGTCGTACCTGAGGACAAGGAATTTATTCATCTGGCGATCCCAAAGGGCTCGACGGAACAGGTACAGCAGCTGGACGTATATGGCTTTCGACGTCGGAAGAAATTTTGTGAGAACATTTTCAGATCTTATTCTGTTAAATGATTGTAATGCCAGTCTCCAACTGAGGAACTTTATAATCAAGCCGCAGTCTCTAGTACATAATCTGTTCTCTTTGCCAAGGTTCACCGATGTTCTTAAATATACCTGATTCAAATCAGGGTATTTGGAGGATCACCGGCCACAATTTTAAATCCTGCTGAATTTTTTATATTGTGTGTTCGTTACGTATATTTTGTAAAGCAATTCTGTTCATTTTCATGGTGTAGAAAACCGCTAAGCATTATCATTACTGTAATGAATTCGTATCGTTATGAGTTACTTATTATTTTAAATGGACAAATTACATGTATGTGAAATGGTCAACTAAAAAACATTAATTTCAAACGTACAATAAGGATTTATAAATAGAACAGAAATACGCAAAACAATAATTAGAATAACAGACACATTTAAATATTTTAATTAGGTAAGTTGAAAATATTCTAGCGGCACGTTGTGTAAGCTTATTTCCCAAAAATGGTAACTCAGAAACCAGCTTTACTATACATGGACGGATGTGGTGTAAAAGATACTTTAAGCTTTAACAAAAGCTTTCATTTTTCGGTACTATTTAATGGTGTGGAGTATTTCACAAAATTTCTAATTATGACAAAATTTGATCATACGTTTTCAAGAATGTCAATTGCATTTCAATTCTATATGAAATACATCTTTTATACAGGGTGATTCACAAAGATATGCAAATATTTTAATACGTCAATCTACAAGCAAAATTAAAAAAGAGGGTTCGTATAAACATAGGTCCGCAAATGACTAGTTACAGAGTTACGGCTAATAAAAGATTTTGCCTGAAATTTAGCAGCTCCGCTAATATGAAGCCATCACAAAACTTTACGAGTTTAAAGTAAAGCACGATTTCCATTTATTTTGTTATTATTGATTTGGTGAATCGAATGAAACATGTCCCAGACGTGTAACTGCAATAGTTTTCCAGAACATCCGGAAAAGAAAAGAAGCAATTTCGTAAAATTTTTATTTATTAACTATTTGGCCCAATTTGTTTTTTAAATTTCAAACTATTGCACAATGTTTTCACGAGAACTTGTAGAGAGTTTAATTTTGGAAAATTGATGGTAATAACGTTAACTGAAACTGTATGAAAGTGTCAGATAATACGCTTTTATTAATACCACAGCATACGTGAATTCATGTTAAACCGGAGAAAACAAAGCTCAGTGTTAAGCAAGTTGTATTGTGTACATACAATTTCACAATACATTAACAATAAATGTTCAAAAATGTCTCCACCGAGTTCAATGCATTTAGCTGCACTTGTATGAACAGATTTTCTTGCTCGTTTCGGTTTCACATGGTTGTTTTTAATTTCGTCTATAGCACTATGTGGTTTCACTTAAATCCACTGTTGTTATTGTGTTCTTTCGCTGAACAATACAGAAAACTAACTCGTTTCAAGGTTAGGAAACTACTGAAACAACTCACTGACAGTTGCCAACAATGACATAAACGTTTATACATTTTTAATGGAAAGTAAACAAATTTACTTATATAATATTCTTTGCTTCTCTGGATGTTCTGGAAAACTACTGCAGATACATGTGTGGGACATGTTTTATTAGACTCACCAGATCAATAACATCAAAATAAATGGAAATCCAGCTTACTTTAACGTCGTACAGTTTTGCAATGGCTTTATATTAGCGAACTTGCTAAATTTCAGGCAAAATCTTTTATTAGATGTAACTCCGTAAATAAATATATGCGGACCTATGTTTATATGAACTTTTTTCTTTAGTTTTACTTGGCGAGTAAAATATTAAAATATTTGCATATCTGTTTGAATCACCCTGTATATAATGGTTTCTAACATATTCGCTCGAATTTAATATACCAAATTACCTTATGAGGTGTGTTTTACCCCTTAAAAGTGAAACTAGGACAGAACGTAAGAATACGTACTTCATTATCTTCACCCATCTACACACAGGCCAAGTTTCATAAAGATCATTTATTTATAGCTGGAAATGCACCCTTGTTAGCAGCGCGGCTTTATTGCGGCAGCAGACACACGAGACGGAGCAAGCCGCACAGAAAAACGTGGTAACCAGGTGTTTTCGATGTAGTGTGTATTAAAGGAATTAGCATTAGATAGAACATCGTACCAAAAAAAAATTCGGGTCAATGTAGCGAATGAATACATAAAATTCCACTTAAAAAAAATTGTTTTCGAAAGAGAAACAGACTGTCTTGCATTAGCACTAGGAGCAGCGTGAAACTACTTGCTGGGCCACATCTGTTTGGAATGCGACAGTGACATTGGAAATATTTGCCGAAGCACCGAGGAAAATGTGTCTAACGATTGTCAGAGATACACACGGAATATTATATCCACCAATTCTAATTGGCATTATTGGGCAATTCAGTTTATCGGTAACACCACAGGCAGAACAGAACTAAACACAGGTTAATGTAGGTACAGTCTGATTTAAGATTTGACAGCGAGTGGTCTGGACAGCTCCAATGGAGCTCCAATGGAAGCTGTGCCGGAATTGTCGGCTCCCATCGTATTGCCACAACCACCGCGCGAAGCAGTGAGTCAGCTAGTTGTCAAGTACGAAACTTCTCCCGTCACCTGAATTCCACCTGTTTCAAGAGAAAATGTAACTACAGCCCGAAGAACAACTGTAAAGAGATGTTTGAATTGCTAAGAAATATATTTGCTAAATGTGAATTTCCGAACTTGTATGTGATTTTTGAAGGAAATACACTGACGGGAAACAGTCACAGCATCAAGAAAGGGTTGTGCGACATTAATTAAAGTTGGTAGGCGTGTTTTTATACCTAAACTATTATGTCTATTCAAGTTTCGCGCCAGTAGCATTAAGAGTGGCGCTAGTACCGCCACTATGAGGACGCAAATTAGGTTTTTTTTTAAATACACAGGTACTGTAATGTTCGTGAGCGTTAGTTACTTTTGAGATTGGACGTGGTGAGTTATGTTAGTCGAGAGCGCCTTTAAGACGACAACGACGTCATTATTGACACTTCACTGAGTCTGAACGAGGTCGAGTAATAGGGCTACGAGAAGTTGGATGTTCCTTCTGCCATATTGCAGAAAGACTTGGCAGGAATATAGCCACTGTGCACGACTGCTGGCATCGGTGGCAAGAAGACTAGACTCCAGACGGACACGTGGCAGTACCGGGAGAGGGTTGGGTTGGGTTGTTTGGAGAAGAGACCAAACAGCGAGGTCATCGGACTCATCGGATTAGGGATGGACGGGGAATGAAATCGTCCGTGCCCTTTCAATGGAAGCATCCCGGCATTTGCCTGGAGCGACATGGGAAAATCACGGAAAACCTAAATCAGAATGGCCGGACGCGGGATTGAACCGTCGTCCTCCCGAAAGCGAGTCCAGTGTGCTAACCACTGATACCGGGAGAGAAGACCATCGTGTTCGGCGTATGGCTCTGGCGCATCGTACTGCATGTGCAGCAGCAATCTCAGCAGCAGCTGGCTCCAGAGTGATACAACGAACTGTAACAAAGCGGTTACTTCGAGCACAGCTCCAGGCCAGACGCCCTGTAGCCTGTACTTCCACTGACCCCAAACCACAGCCGTTTGTGACTTCAGTAGTGTCAAACGAGAGCTCTTTGGAGGGTGGGGTGGAGGTCTGTGTGAAAACTGGTTCTGCCTCCGTGTCAATGAATGGTTAAGAGGCCAGTTGAGGATCTTCAACCAACTTGTCTGCGTGCTAGACATAGTGGAGCTATGATCTATGGTGCGATTCATACGGCAGCAGGAACATTCTCGTGGGACTACAAATTTGTACGTCAGTCTGGTGATTCGACATATTGTGCAGCCATTCATGAACAGTCTTCCAGGGGTTGTTTCCTAACAGAATAATACTCGCCCACATACCGCTGTTGTAACCCAACATGCACTACAGAGCGTCGACATGTTGCCTTAGCCTGCTGGAGCAACAGATCGTTTCCAGTCGAGCCTATATCGAACATCATCGGACGACGACAACTGTGTCATCCACAAACAGCATTAACTCTCCCTGTAAAGACCGACCAAGTACAACAGGCATGGAACTCCATTCCACAAAGTGACATCCAGCACATGCACAACAACATGCATGCCCGTTCGCATTCTTGCATTCAACATTCTATCGGTTACACAGATTACTAATGTACCAGCATTGCACATTTGCAATGGATTATCTCGCTCTTATATTAATCTGTGATCTTGCAACGTTAATCACTTAAATACACTCCTGGAAATTGAAATAAGAACACCGTGAATTCATTGTCCCAGGAAGGGGAAACTTTATTGACACATTCCTGGGGTCAGATACATCACATGATCACACTGACAGAATCACAGGCACATAGACACAGGCAACAGAGCATGCACAATGTCGGCACTAGTACAGTGTATATCCACCTTTCGCAGCAATGCAGGCTGCTATTCTCCCATGGAGACGATCGTAGAGATGCTGGATGTAGTCCTGTGGAACGGCTTGCCATGTCATTTCCACCTGGCGCCTCAGTTGGACCAGCGTTCGTGCTGGACGTGCAGACCGCGTGAGACGACGCTTCATCCAGTCCCAAACATGCTCAATGGGGGACAGATCCGGAGATCTTTCTGGCCAGGGTAGTTGACTTACACCTTCTAGAGCACGTTGGGTGGCACGGGATACATGCGGACGTGCATTGTCTTGTTGGTACAGCAAGTTCCCTTGCCGGTCTAGGAATGGTAGAACGATGGGTTCGATGACGGTTTGGATGTACCGTGCACTATTCAGTGTCCCCTCGACGATCACCAGTGGTGTACGGCCAGTGTAGGAGATCGCTCCCCACACCATGATGCCGGGTGTTGGCCCTGTGTGCCTCGGTCGTATGCAGTCCTGATTGTGGCGCTCACCTGCACGGCGCCAAACACGCATACGACCATCATTGGCACCAAGGCAGAAGCGACTCTCATCGCTGAAGACGACACGTCTCCATTCATCCCTCCATTCACGCCTGTCGCGACACCACTGGAGGCGGGCTGCACGATGTTGGGGCGTGAGCGGAAGACGGCCTAACGGTGTGCGGGACCGTAGCCCCGCTTCATGGAGACGGTTGCGAATGGTCCTCGCCGATACCCCAGGAGCAACAGTGTCCCTAATTTGCTGGGAAGTGGCGGTGCGGTCCCCTACGGCACTGCGTAGGATCCTACGGTCTTGGCGTGCATCCGTGCGTCGCTGCGGTCCGGTCCCAGGTCGACGGGCACGTGCACCTTCCGCCGACCACTGGCGACAACATCGATGTACTGTGGAGACCTCACGCCCCACGTGTTGAGCAATTCGGCGGTACGTCCACCCGGCCTCCCGCATGCCCACTATACGCCCTCGCTCAAAGTCCGTCAACTGCACATACGGTTCACGTCCACGCTGTCGCGGCATGCTACCAGTGTTAAAGACTGCGATGGAGCTCCGTATGCCACGGCAAACTGGCTGACACTGACGGCGGCGGTGCACAAATGCTGCGCAGCTAGCGCCATTCGACGGCCAACACCGCGGTTCCTGGTGTGTCCGCTGTGCCGTGCGTGTGATCATTGCTTGTACAGCCCTCTCGCAGTGTCCAGAGCAAGTATGGTGGGTCTGACACACCGGTGTCAATGTGTTCTTTTTTCCATTTCCAGGAGTGTATATTACCTAGACAAAGGTATTCTCGAAATTTCATTACTCTACATTAATTATTTTTCGGTGTTGCGATTCTTTTTTTCGTCAGTGTAGACACATTGAACTTCATACTTCGTACAAGTTAAGTACTGACAAACGTGCAGAATAACATCAGTTTCAGAAGTTATGCATAGGAAACGCTACCTTGGAAATATTCATTGTTGAGTGAATTCCTTTGATAATCCACAAATATAATTTTTATTGAGATCAGTGGCTTTCGTGGTCTGGCGTTACAAGGTTGAAGCTATTTCTTGGACGGGAAGACGTCACCGGTTACAAAAAATTTTAACAGAAATCTAACCCTGAATACACTTCAGAAAGGACTGTTTAGATAGTTAGAGACCCTATCGATATCTACACCATACGTGTATTTCAAGGTTCTTATATACACTCCTGGAAATGGAAAAAAGAACACATTGACACCGGTGTGTCAGACCCACCATACTTGCTCCGGACACTGCGAGAGGGCTGTACAAGCAATGATCACACGCACGGCACAGCGGACACACCAGGAACCGCGGTGTTGGCCGTCGAATGGCGCTAGCTGCGCAGCATTTGTGCACCGCCGCCGTCAGTGTCAGCCAGTTTGCCGTGGCATACGGAGCTCCATCGCAGTCTTTAACACTGGTAGCATGCCGCGACAGCGTGGACGTGAACCGTATGTGCAGTTGACAGACTTTGAGCGAGGGCGTATAGTGGGCATGCGGGAGGCCGGGTGGACGTACCGCCGAATTGCCCAACACGTGGGGCGTGAGGTCTCCACAGTACATCGATGTTGTCGCCAGTGGTCGGCGGAAGGTGCACGTGCCCGTCGACCTGGGACCGGACCGCAGCGACGCACGGATGCACGCCAAGACCGTAGGATCCTACGCTGTGCCGTAGGGGACCGCACCGCCACTTCCCAGCAAATTAGGGACACTGTTGCTCCTGGGGTATCGGCGAGGACCATCAGCTACCGTCTCCATGAAGCTGGGCTACGGTCCCGCACACCGTTAGGCCGTCTTCCGCTCACGCCCCAACATCGTGCAGCCCGCCTCCAGTGGTGTCGCGACAGGCGTGAATGGAGGGACGAATGGAGACGTGTCGTCTTCAGCGATGAGAGTCGCTTCTGCCTTGGTGCCAATGATGGTCGTATGCGTGTTTGGCGCCGTGCAGGTGAGCGCCACAATCAGGACTGCATACGACCGAGGCACACAGGGTCAACACCCGGCATCATGGTGTGGGGAGCGATCTCCTACACTGGCCGTACACCACTGGTGATCGTCGAGGGGACACTGAATAGTGCACGGTACATCCAAACCGTCATCGAACCCATCGTTCAACCATTCCTAGACCGTCAAGGGAACTTGCTGTTCCAACAGGACAATGCACGTCTGCATGTATCCCGTGCCACCCAACGTGCTCTAGAAGGTGTAAGTCAACTACCCTGGCCAGCAAGATCTCCGGATCTGTCCCCCATTGAGCATGTTTGGGACTGGATGAAACGTCGTCTCACGCGGTCTGCACGTCCAGCACGAACGCTGGTCCAACTGAGGCGCCAAGTGGAAATGGCATGGCAAGCCGTTCCACAGGACTACATCCAGCATCTCTACGATCGTCTCCATGGGAGAATAGCAGCCTGCATTGCTGCGAAAGGTGGATATACACTGTACTAGTGCCGACATTGTGCATGCTCTGTTGCCTGTGTCTATGTGCCTGTGGTTCTGTCAGTGTGATCATGTGATGTATCTGACCCCAGGAATGTGTCAATAAAGTTTCCCCTTCCTGGGACAATGAATTCACGGTGTTCTTATTTCAATTTCCAGGAGTGTATTTATGGGATACAGAGATATTACGGTCGTTTCCTATAACTGCGGGATCAGAACGCTGCGGCCGCGGCCTGCAACATTGGAGCCTAAACTTCAGATGTCAACGATGGTAAACGAGATGAGAATGGTATTGATGAAGGCTCCGTTATGAACTGACATCACGCGTTAGGGACTGTGTTATTTGACAGTTGAAGCCTGCATACAAATACATATCTCACATAACTTGTAAGTTGTAGCTAGTGAGCCGGAAAACGACCTTATTACCAGGTTTTTTCACTAAGACAAATCTTTCTTTTCGATGTCATTTCTCATTGTAGTATGCTCTACCGAAAAGTTGCATAAACAAAGGATCCAGAGAAGCAAAACAAGTCAGACCACGTGTAAATCTCGTAAAACGAAAAAAACGTTGCTTAGTGGACTTCGTCGCATACTACTGTATTGAGAATGTAAAATAAAAAGCATGCGCCCCGTGGAAATTGTCAGTCTCCTGACAATCTGCCCATCAGTATTATTAAAATGTAAAATTTTGATCTTCTTTTAGCGTATCTTTCCTAAAGTTTCGTAGCTAATATGGAAAACGAACCCAAGACTGCAGTTTATTAGCAGAACACATAGAAGATGCCACAGGTCTACTGAAGACATTGCCCGCACGTAAAATCTTCGTCCTGTTTCTGGAGTATTGCTCCACAGTGTAGGTCAGAAAGGATTGACGGAGGACATCGAAAATATTCAAAGAACTGCATCTCGTTTTGTGTTATCGCGAAATAGGGGAGAGAGTGTCACGGATATGTTACGCGAGGTGGGGTGGCAATCATTAAAACAGAGGCGTTTTTCGTTGGGGAAGGATACTTTCATAAAATCTGAATCACCAAGTTTCTTCTCCAAATGACAAAATGTTTTGTTTGCGCCCGCCCGCCTAAGGAGAAATGATCACTGCAATAAAGTAAGAGAAATTAGGCCTCGCACGGAACGACGGAAGTGTTTGTTTTTCACGCGCACTGTTCGAGAGTGGAGTGGTAGAGAAAGAGCTTTAATGTGGTTCTGTGAACCCTCTGCCAGGCACGTAAGTAAATGTAAATTCCGTGTGACCAGGGCTTCCGGCCGGGTAGACCGTTCGCCGGGTGCAAGTCTTTCGATTTGACGCCACTTCGGCGACTTGAGCGTCGATGGCGATGAAATGATGATGATTAGGACAACACAACACCCAGTCCCCGAGCGGAGAAAATCTTCGACCCAGCCGAGAATCGAACCCGAGCCCTTAGGATTGACATTCTGTCGCGCTGAGCACTGAGCTACCTGGGGCTGACGGCACTTCATTGCGAATTGCAGAGTAGTCATGTAGGTATAGAAGTAGTGAAGTCTTGGGAGGTACATATAGCTAGGTTTTGCCCCTCCTTCATTATTTTCTTTATTGTGCTATTGGAAGAGCTAGCGATTTCTGTAACGCACCCAAGCACAGCTTATAATGAAATTTTTGCTTCCCTGTTTGCCTCCTGTGACATAAATTTAGTGCCATTGCGCATAATCTACATCTACATACCTAGTCCGCAAGCCGCCGTGCGGTGCATGTTGGAGGATACCACGCACCACTACTAGTTTTGTGCTTTCCTGTTCCACTCGCAAGTAGAGCCAGGGAAGGAGGGCTGCCTAAAAGCCTCAGCATGAGCCCCGGTTTTTCGTATCTGCTTTATACGTGAGTCTCCCAATAAAACGAAGTCGAGCATTCGCCTTCCCTACTTCCAACGTGACATGCTCCATTTCATTTCATACCGCTTTGCAACGTTACGCTTAGATATTTCATCGATGTTACTGTGTCGAGCAGTACACTACTAATGCTGTATTCGAACGCTACAGGATTGTTTTGCCTTCTCACCTACATTAACTTACATTTCGCTACATTTAGAGTAAGCTGCCCTTCATCACACCAATTAGAAATATTCTCTTGTCACCTTGTATGACACGAGCCTGATTGTGAAATACTTTCCCTTCACCCGTGGTACGTGGAAGCTTGTGGTGCCATTCTATGTAGTAAAGAGACAGTAATGCGAACGTTTAATGAGCACAACCAGCTGAGATGGCCGCTCATTCAGAAAGAAAAGATTGGATCGCCCAGCGCTCAGGACGGGAATGTGTTTCTACATTTGAGGCAACTTACGAGAGGGAGTAAAATACAAATGTATCATTTTTCGACGCAGTCTGGGTCAGTCTCGTTCAACAAATTTCCTCCATCGCATAGGAAGTGCCCGAATTCCTCTAAAAAATAAAATATAAAAAATTCTTTTGGTCGAGTTGGCAGCCGCCGTGAACCGTCTGCTCCACCTCTTCATCAGAAGAAATTCCTTTCCTGCCACCGCCTCTTTGAGCGGTCCAGACATGTGGTAATCACTCAGTGCGCAGCCTGGTGAGTGTAGAAGATGTGGCAGATTATCAAAGTGCGGCTCATCGACGACTGCAAGAGTTGCACGGGCAGTATGAAGTCGAGCAGTGTCATGTTCGTCCAGAACGTCTTGAGTTTTGGTGATAAGGAATGGCGCCACTCTCTTTGTTTCGGGTTTGTGGTAAGGTACCCAGGTATCATCACCTTTAACGATTCTCGCGAAGAAGCCATCGCCTACTACTTCAAAGCGCCGCAGAAATTATTCACAGACGTCAACGCGTCTCTCATTTAGTTCTGACGTGAGCTGCTGTGGCAGACACTTCGCGAAACTTGAACATGTTGTGAATGACTTTGTAAGCCCATATCCGTACAGGATGGTTCAGGGACTTGGGTCCTTCAATATAAAACATAAAATCAAAAACATCTTTAGCCATCTGTATATGAAATGCAGATGGCAGAACGTATTTTCGATTTTACGCTCACAGTCATAGGTGATTTTCCATCACAATGGTTTCAGTTTCTGTAGTTGTCTCTGGTGTCACAACGTAGTGGCCTGACCCGGGTGCTGAGCGTCTGTTACGGAAATCACGCCATTTCCGAAGTTTCTGCTCCACCCTTACACTAGCTAGAGTGATAGATGGCCCTCATTTGCCTATGTGTTTCAATACATTTCGTGCCTTCTCTGCTCAAAAACATATGACAACGCTGTTCTTCCTTCTTACATGTGGCCATATGGACAGACAAAAAAATGGTTCAAATGGCTCTGAGCACTATGGGACTCAACTGCAGTGGTCATCAGTCCCCTAGAACTTAGAACTACTTAAACCTAACTAACCTAAGGACATCACACACATCCATGCCCGAGGCAGGATTCGAACCTGCGACCGTAGCAGTCGCACGGGTCCTGACTGCGCGCCTAGAACCGCGAGACCACCGCGGCCGGCTATGGACAGACATATTGAACTGGTGTTGGGGGCGCGTTTCGTTTGTCCGTAGTATGCTGCCGCCTATAGAGCACTCCTTACATCATTGGCAACAGTACTCCGAACTTACAGAACAATGGCGTGAAATGTCGATTTTTAATAACACTTTTAAGAATTTTATTTAGCTCCCCATCGTATTTGGTGCGAGTTCTGGAAGCTGACACTGATTTGGTTGTCACTTGTCGTCATAGTGTGTGTTAGCTATTATTCTTTTAAGAGTTATCTATCTGGTTATGACACTTTTAAGTAAGTCCATTATTGTTACATTATTTTCTGCTATGGAATCTCGAGTCGAGTCGAGTCGAAAGTGCAAACAAACGAGTGGCGGGGAGAGGATGTGGAAGGCCTAGGACTCCACCGTCTGTATATCTAAGACAGTGTGCAGTGGAGCAGTAAGTCGACGTGGTCGACAGCATTTGTGATTGTTGTGGTGGATTAGCCAGATGAAGCTGTGCAGCAGTAGCGGCAGCAGCTACGCACTACATACTGGCTCAACAGAGCATTCCAGTGAACGCCGCTGTCGGCAGCCTTCACACCTGACATATTGTGTGTAGTGCACCAGCCGCAGTAAAGGTTGCCGCAGACACTGCCTCCGTGGCTGTCACCAGCCCGCCCTCATTGTCTGCCGAACTCCCAACGGCTCCTTTATTTTCCTATAAAAAGCTAGTCGCCGACCGCTGACATGCACTTTAAACCAAACAACAGTTTTTTTTATTAACTACTTGCTTTGTACGCAGTACATTCCTCTGGTTGACCAAGCGTGCCTACACTCTAACAAAGGCATACATACACACACACACACACACACACACACACACACACAAGCGCGCGCGCGGTGACATCCACATACAGAGAGAGAGAGAGACTTAAATACACTCTAATGACAAAAAATATTCTGCCCAAATGGTGCGGACATCCACCAACTCTGTCAACCAATGACAAGCCGAATAACTGCTTGCATAAGAGGCAAGAGGTGGACCAATGCTTTATTGACTTGCTCAATTTGTAATGTCTTTCTCATGAATAAGTCATTGAATTTTCTGAAACTGTAATTATTTGTTCGTATACGTGCGTCTCATCTACCGATTTGCGTTCCAATCGGATAATTCCTTCGGGGTGCGTCTTTTCTTTTTGTTTTGTCTTAAGAGTGTAGTATACGTGTTTAGAATATGAATACAGTATCATCCCGTGCCTGTCAACACTTTCCTCCCTCTGTCAGCCCTGTTCCACTCAGTTCCGGCGAAAACGTTTTCTATGTTGTCACAAGGAGATTGTGTAGCGCAGCGCAGCAGTGGGGTTACATAGCAAATGCGCCGCGCCATAGCTGCTGTGGTGTAATGCTCGTTCATTTGCCTACTAGTTAGGTTCAATAAAAATTTGGTCGAATTAAATCAATACGCATCACATATGTATTACACCTTAGGACTAAATAAACGATGGTCAAGATGAAAAATAAATGAGTCATATGGTGAAGAAGCAGACGTTAATGTAGCCTTTCTCAGACTCCTGTCGCCCTTTACCAGATGAAGGCATAATCCATAGCTGTTTGCTCCTTGTGCGGCAATTCTTCATGGCTTCCAGTATAGCTTCTTGATTCAGATTCCTAATCCATGTAAAAGTTCATTTTCTCCCATAAAGAGCAGTAACTATGTCATGAACCTCACGTACAATTGCTGCAAAATAGAGCACAGAAATTTTACGATATTTTGTTTGCTCAATCCCTTTCCACGAAAAATATCAAATTCTGCTTCAAAGTACAACACTTTGTTTTTCCATACTGGTGTTGGATATTGAAGACCCCCACGAGATATAACTGATATTCAGCCTTTAGTAGATTCACCTGCTTCACTTCTTGGGAGTGGAAAACCCAATTTAGCACTGTTTTGGTATTTAAACGTAGTATTGCCTGCAGTGTACTTCAGCGCGTCTGGAAGAACATTCGAGATTACGGAGTCTTCGGATACTACTCCCACATGTCTTAATAAGTTTTCATCAGCATTCACGGCTTCTGACATTGCTCGTATTTGTAACACATCAACATCGTCTCCTGGCAGAGTGCGGTAATGTAGTAGTTTAGGAACACTTCTCATATGCTGAAGGTCGTGTGTCTGAAATTTCAGTCGCATTTCCCTTTTTTACTTTTTATCTTCATTGAAATAACTTTAATCATTATTTTTATTCAGTTAATTGGTTTAAATGTAATTTTTTTATTTCTAAACCTTTGCGACATTATTTTAATCATCGTGCTAACTTTTTTATTTGCTGCGTTCTTCTCTGAAATCTTGCCAAGTGATTTCAATTATTTTTTATGTATTAACTTTCATTTGATTTCTTGCGTTTTATCGTTTTACATTTTCGTTCATATTATTGCATTCATTAATTCTATTCCTCATGTTGCTTGAATTTCGCTTTATTTGTGATCTCTTCTGTCACTTAAATCTTCATCTGCGTTATTTTGTCCATAGTGCAACAAGAATTTGTTTTAAATGCTTGTATGAGGATTACCATCCAAAACTTTCATCTTGTAACAAAAATACGTTTTTGTAACCAATGCACAGTGGATGTAAATAAATTACTTCATCTTTGTTTTCTAACCGGTTAATCAGCAGTTTCAAACGTTTAAATAGTATAATGGATAAACAAAAATAATTAAAATCACATGCATAAAAATTCCAAAAGAAGAAAAATTAAACAAATAAAAAAGTTTGTATGATAATTAAAAAAAACACAGCAAACGATTAGACATAAAAAACACATTTAAACAAATCGACTGAAAAAAAGTAGTGTTCACAATAACTTCAGTCAAGGTTCAAAAATAAAAATGTGAGAGCACCTGATGCAATTCGAATCCACAAGCTTCAGTATTTTATGAATTCGCCTCAACCACTACGCTACATAACCTCGTAGTGTGATAGAATTATTTGTAAGTCTCTAACCCATCACGCAAAATTGTTCACGCGTTTGCATCGAACTATTCATTCGCGTTGCAAATGCTCATCTTTGGGAAAACTATGATAAATAACATTCGTCATCTTCCGAACAATATTAGTACATTGTGACACGATGCATTTAGAATAACCGTTGCTCATACTGACATGAAATCAATTATTTTCCTTGGATGCACATAATGATTTCCATGTTCTGCTGAATGCACAGGTCCTGTGCATTATGTCAAGGTGTGCAAGTGCATCTGAGAATTTTTTGCTCCTTCTCTTCTCACATTCCCCCTTCCTCCACTCAGTCCTCGCTCGCCACGCGTGGTGAGGCAGTGGTAAGCACACTGAACTCGCACCCGGGAGGATTCAAACCCGTGTTCCACCATTCCGATACAGGTTTTCCGTGATTTCTCTAATTTCCCTAAATTGCTTTAGGCAACTGCCGGGATGGTTCCTTTGAAAGGGCACGGCCGACATCCTTCCCCATTCTTCCCTAATCCGATGGGATCGATAACCTCGCTGTTTGGTCCCTTTCCGCCAAATCAACCAACCAACCAGCCCTCCCTCACTCCCACCTCTATCTCTTTCCTTCTCCCCCTCTCCCCCCCCTCTCTCTCTCCCTCCTCTCTTTCCCCCAGTCTCTCTCTCTCTCTCTCTCTCTCTCTCTCTCTCTCTCTATCAACGTACGTATCTCTATCGAACGAAAGGATTCAGCAGTTAACACAGGTTTGCATTTGTGATGTGTAGAATTGGAAGAACCTTCCTGTCTCGATGATGCGTTAGGTTTTCCGTTGCATCCTTTTTTCACCTCTAATGACTCACAATATAATGCTGACATTCCCACTCCTCTTTTTATGTATCTCTTTATATCAATCATTTCCAGTCTCAAGTGAAACTCTTAATCTTCTCTCAGTTATGTTTATTCCTCTCTCGAAAAATGTGCCACTTCAGTGCTGAAAGATGGCGTATAAGTCAGTCTGAGTTGTTTGTACAGAGTCTGCATAACTTTGTTATCCGATACCTTTCCTTGGAAAGTCGCCTAATTCCAGTCCGTTCGCAGCTCGTGGTCGTGCGGTAGCGTTCTCGCTTCCCACGCCCGGGTTCCCGGGTTCGATTCCCGGCGGGGTCAGGGATTTTCTCTGCCTCGTGATGACTGAGTGTTGTGTGCTGTCCTTAGGTTAGTTAGGTTTAAGTAGTTCTAAGTTCTAGGGGACTGATGACTATAGATGTTAAGTCCCATAGTGCTCAGAGCCAGAGCCAATTCCAGTCACTACACGCAGATAAACAGCTTTCTCCCCCAGACGTGGTCAAAGTATGTAATAAAAGCAGAAAGCGACTTCTTTTCTCATATTCTTGTGCATCTGTCCTAAAAGACAATCTTTTCCCCACAAACAGTTGGAAAAATGCAGGCATATATAGATGAGCCATGTAAAACGGAAGGATGACAGCAGGATCCGCAACATAGTTTGAAACTGTCAACCTGTAAGGTTAAGAAGCGTCAAACGATGGGTGCACCAACTGTAGCCGCGAAAGACCTTTATGATTAATGCTTGAGGGGGGGGGGGGGGGTGACGAAGAAGAAATACTCGATAACTTTAGTTAGACAGGTTCATCTGAATTCACCAACGACGAAAGGCGCTTATAAACTGTTTATCAAATAGAATTAACGGAATGGATTTAAAAAATTTATAGAGAAGCTGTGCTATTGGTCTCGGGTTTGGTCATGTAGCTCGTGATCGTCACAGAGAAGTTCAGCTGACTCCAGTGGGAATTGTTGTTGTTATTTTTGTTGTAGTCTTCAGTCTGAATTGTTTTTATGCAGCTCTCTACGCTAGTCCATCCTGTGTAAGCCTCTTCGTCTCTGTGTAATTACTGCAGCCTACAAGCACTTGAACCGCTTACTATAGTCAAGCACTGGTCTCCCTCTACTGCAGTATTCATCCCCCCCCCCCCAACATTTCCCTCCATTAGTACTGACCATTTATTGATGCCTCAGGATGTGTCCTGAGTTCATTGGGAAACGCTGAAGGAGAGGAGCTGTGCTCCCTGGTGAGCATTCAAATCAGGGGGCTCACATTCCAGTACCAGCCAAGTGACGTATTTCAGTTTTGAAACAAGGCGAAGAAAGAACTACTCATCAGCACACACACACACACACACACACACACACACACACACATATATATATATATATATATATATATATATATATATATATATATATATATATATATATATATATATATATATATATAAAATTGGGTAGGCTAATTCTTGTTGTGTATGACTTCTCATACAACAGTAAGGAGAGGTGGGCTACAGAGTGGAGCGGCAGCTATCATCATAGGAAATTGGATAGGAGCAGAAATGATGATCGAACAAGCAAATACAGTGAACAATATCTTTACTTGACTGGTAGCTTTCTCCAGGCGTACGAAGACTCAATAAAATAATGCAGCAAGGAAATAAAGTCCAGCTAATACAATAGCAACAAGAATGAGGCTCTCTGAAATAAGCCACTAACAGTGGTATCAGAGCCTTGATGAAGCGGTGTCTGAATAGCAAGGATCGCATAGCGAAGTGGCTCTGAGTGCGGGGGGGCATGTGGCTGCCGCCGGCCGTTCTACGTGTATTGCAGCGGCATAGGGCGTTACAGAGAAGCCGGTGGCATGGCCATTGGGCACACACCATTGGTTCCACCAGGTCCCGCGTGACCACTACACATCGGTGCATGAGAAACAGCACTCTGTAATAAGGCTTCGAATATGAAGAGTTTGTCTACACATGGGACACTCTCTTCTCCAGTATGACAATGACATACCACGCTGTCATCGATCATCCACCATGCAGTCCCGACGTCGTCCCATCTGATTTTCATGTGTTTCCAAAACTTAAAAAAAACATTCAACGACTTCACTTTGACGGAGATAAAATGGTGCAAGAAAAAGTGAGTTTATGGCTCCATCAACAACTCAAACATTCCACAATGACGGTATTAACCATTTGGTCTCTCAGGGGAGACAGAAATGTGTCTGTTACCAAGGCGACTATGTTGAGAAATATATAGATATGAAGAATAAAGATGTAGAATGCTGCCGGCCGTTGTGGCTGAGCGGTTCTAGGCACTTCAGTCTGGAACCGCGCGACCGCTACGGTCGCAGGTTCGAATTCTGCCTCGGGCATGGATGTGTGTAATGTCCTTAGGTTAGTTAGGTTTAAGTAGTTCTAAGTTCTAGGGGACTGATGACTTCAGATGTTAAGTCCCATAGTGCTCAGAGCCATTTGAACTCTCTGTAGAATGCTAATAACGTTTGTTTCACCTTAAAAACTTCAGAGGTATTACTTTTCAGCTCGTCCTCATGCCAGGTGGTTATACACTCCTGGAAATTGAAATAAGAACACCGTGAATTCATTGTCCCAGGAAGGGGAAACTTTATTGACGCATTCCTGGGGTCAGATACATCACATGATCACACTGACAGAACCACAGGCACATAGACACAGGCAACAGAGCATGCACAATGTCGGCACTAGTACAGTGTATATCCACCTTTCGCAGCAATGCAGGCTGCTATTCTCCCATGGAGACGATCGTAGAGATGCTGGATGTAGTCCTGTGGAACGGCTTGCCATGCCATTTCCACCTGGCGCCTCAGTTCGACCAGCGTTCGTGCTTGACGTGCAGACCGCGTGAGACGACGCTTCATCCAGTCCCAAACATGCTCAATGGGGGACAGATCCGGAGATCTTGCTGTCCAGGGTAGTTGACTTACACCTTCTAGAGCACGTTGGGTGGCACGGGATACATGCGTGCGTGCATTGTCCTGTTGGAACAGCAAGTTCCCTTGCCGGTCTAGGAATGGTAGAACGATGGGTTCGATGACGGTTTGGATGTACCGTGCACTATTCAGTGTCCCCTCGACGATCACCAGTGGTGTACGGCCAGTGTAGGAGATCGCTCCCCACACCATGATGCCGGGTGTTGGCCCTGTGTGCCTCGGTCGTATGCAGTCCTGATTGTGGCGCTCACCTGCACGGCGCCAAACACGCATACGACCATCATTGGCACCAAGGCAGAAGCGACTCTCATCGCTGAAGACGACACGTCTCCATTCGTCCTTCCATTCACGCCTGTCGCGACACCACTGGAGGCGGGCTACACGATGTTGGGACGTGAGCGGAAGACGGCCTAACGGTGTGCGGGACCGTAGCCCAGCTTCATGGAGACGGTTGCGAATGGTCCTCGCCGATACCCCAGGAGCAACAGTGTCCCTAATTTGCTTGGAAGTGGCGGTGCGGTCCCCTACGGCACTGCGTAGGATCCTACGGTCTTGGCGTGCATCCGTGCGTCGCTGCGGTCCGGTCCCAGGTCGACGGGCACGTGCACCTTCCGCCGACCACTGGCGACAACATCGATGTACTGTGGAGACCTCACGCCCCACGTGTTGGGCAATTCGGCGGTACGTCCACCCGGCCTCCCGCATGCCCACTATACGCCCTCGCTCAAAGTCCGTCAACTGCACATACGGTTCACGTCCACGCTGTCGCGGCATGCTACCAGTGTTAAAGACTGCGATGGAGCTCCGTATGCCACGGCAAACTGGCTGACACTGACGGCGGCGGTGCACAAATGCTGCGCAGCTAGCGCCATTCGACGGCCAACACCGCGGTTCCTGGTGTGTCCGCTGTGCCGTGCGTGTGATCATTGCTTGTACAGCCCTCTCGCAGTGTCCGGAGCAAGTATGGTGGGTCTGACACACCGGTGTCAATGTGTTCTTTTTTCCATTTCCAGGAGTGTATTTATAGTGCAGCTACTCCAAGGAGGTGCAGTGAGGGCTGTGATTATAGCATGGCAGCGAAACTTCCTACTTATGGTAATGCGTTAACGCGAAAACGATTTCAGCTGGAAAAGAATTGGTTCCAATTCTGGCCACTAACTGCAAATGGGTCACTGTACACTATCCCACCGACGTCTCCGGTGCGCATACTGAACAAATTGTGAAAGCGGCGGTTAATAACAAAATAAACATTACTTCTTTCTCCTAATCCGTTACATATAGGACATTTCTATACTCTTTCTTGCATTCACAGAGCCAGATTTGTATCTGGTGGCCAAAACTGGAACCAATTTTTGTTCCCTGTAAATTGGTTCGACAGTCTAGAATACATGGCAAGTTTCGCTGCTATACAGTGATTACAGCCCACACTAGACCTCTGTGAGTGCCTGCACTCCAGTCGTAACCACCTAGTTCTTAGGTAACAATTTACACAAAATTGTAGTCTAAGTACTGGATGGTTGAATTGTCTGTGTAGGTAAATAAGAAGTCACTGTGAAAGGAGGTTGTACTTGGCTATGAACGTAAGGATGCGCTGTATGACAATCAAAGTGGAACGGAACCATCCCCCAGCGGTATTCTCGGAACTGCCGGCCGCACACCACCGAAGGACCACGCCAGACAGTTGGGCGCGACAGTGATTTGCACGAAAGCTGCCTTGGTACCGGACGCCCAAAGTCACACAAGATAGATTGCACCGTATCTCCAAGTTGTGCAGGGATAACAGACACTGTTTTCAGCGAGTTGTTCAAAATGGTTCAAATGGCTCTGAGCACTATGAGACTTAACAGCTGAGGTCATCAGTCCCCTCGAACTTAGAACTACTTAAACCTACCAAACCTAAGGACATCTCACACATCCATGCCCGAGGCACGATTCGAACCTGTGACCGTAGCAGTCGCCCGATTCCGGACTGAAGCGCCTAGAACCGCTCGGCCACCGCGGCTGGCCTCAGCGAGTTGTGCGTGGTCTGGAATGTCAGTAGTTTTTGGCAGATTTCCAGAGGAACTGGTACTGTGGAAAGAAGTGCTGGCAGTCAGAATTTGCCGCCGGCCGCGGTGGTCTCGCGGTTCTAGGCGCTCAGTCCGGAATCGCGCGACTGCTACGGTCGCAGGTTCGAATCCTGCCTCGGGCATGGATGTGTGTGATATCCTTAGGTTAGTTAGGTTTAAGTAGTTCTAAGTTCTAGGGGACTGATGACCACAGCTGTTAAGTCCCATAGTGCTCAGAGCCATTTGAACCTTTTTTTTCATAATTTGCCGAAAAACACGGCTTGTTAAGATAACATCTTAGAAAATGGAATGGGAACAGAGATTTCAGGGCTCCTTTGGAGATCGTGAGACACTAACACCACGCTCAGGTCCCGCAAAACCGAATGTTTAAGGGAATGTAACTATGGTGATCACTGGTTCACATAAATAATTCTGAATTGGGAGTAATGAGGACAACTGTTCCTACAGATATCCAACCTTACTGGCCAGCACACGAACATAGACAGACAGAGAGAGAAAGTAGGAAACAGTTTTGGAGCACCAAGTATAATGAATTTTGTAACTGGTTAATCACCTGAAACACGAGTAATAGAGGGAGACCTGTGTCTTGTAAGACAGCTTTCTACTTGTACATGACGCGTAAAAACACGGAGAACAGAGTCTTCCATGTCAGTAGCGAACTGCAGAAATTCATTTCGTAGTTCACCGCCTCCGTGGGCAGGCTTCGCTTCTGGACTTCTCTAGGCACGTCTTGATTGAGGGTCTCCCATCCGGCGGAGTTGAACTCAGACCCAGATGGGGCTTAGTTGTTGGTACACAGCCAGTGACTGATTTTGCAGCCACGTCATCCACCACTTGCGGATTATGACTGTGGTAAGGTCCAGCCGCAACATCGAGGCGAACTATAGGGAAAGTCGAATCAGTTTTAGCAATGTTTAGTAACGTCAGTATTCATTCTGAAGACTCGTTTGCAATTAGAAGATCAATATGCTTCCAATTCCGGCAATAAATACACAGACATATCCTTCTCCAGTATTTTCTATCTCTATGCACTAATCCTCCGGGGTTCCAGTACGACTTTCGCGAATGTAAATGGTATATTAGATATGCTTTCATCTGAACGGCTTTCCAGATCCTTTGCCCAGGTCTGCCAAGGCATTAGCTTATTACTTTCAATGACTGTTAAACGATATATTTTGAATTTACGTGTAATAAATTGAGTTCGTCGTCTAATTTCCTAGGCAGACGAATTGCTGTATCGTTGTCTTCGTTGGTAAATATTTACATACGTCAGATTTAGTGGGCTATATTAAAATATTCAATTAAAGATTCAATTGAAGTACCCCACCAGTGTCTCACTCACACCGACAAATTCTAGCACATGAAATGACACAGCTTCAATGATTTTATTGATCTCATACAGATATAATTTTATGTAAACAGACTGAAGTGACGAATGAAAATTTGTACCATAGCCAGGAATCGAACCAGGGTCTCCTGCTTACTAGGTAGGCGCTTAGTGGCTAACGCACCCGCCTAGTAAGCAAGAGATCCAGGTTCGATTCCCAGCCTTGGTACAAATTTTCGCTCGCCGGTTCAGTCTTTATGCATAAAATCCTAGCACATTAAAAATGTGTGTCAAACCAGGACTCAGAATTGAGACCTTCGCCGTTCGTGGGCAAGTCCTCTAGGAGATGAGGTAGTGGTGGAAGTAAAGCCTCGAGGCTTGTTGTGAGTAGTACTTGGATAGTTCAGCCTGAGGAGCATCTGCCTGGGGAAGGTTAGAGTCCCAGTTAGGCACTCAGTTTCGATCAACCAGGAAGTTTCAAATCGGCGCACATTCCGTTGCAGAGTGAAATTTCATTCTGGAAAGGCGATGTTTTTCAAATCAGTGCACATTCCGTTCCAGAGTGAAACGCGATGCTAATCTCACGAAAGTAAGCTTAGAGAACCGGTTTTCGAGGAAGACGGCTCGCCAATTCTATTGGCACCATCGTATATTTTGCGTGAGGATCGTGAAAGTGAGATAATAGGACTAAGGCGCTTAAGTAGCACACTGACAGTCATTTTTTCCTCGCTCAGAGAAGGAGTGGCTTAGCACAGGCAACCGCTAATCCAGGTCGACATAAAGTCGACTCTTCAAAAGACAACATTGGCCGCTTTGGAGCGCTATACAGTGTAGATGGCGGAGGACTGGTTCCACACGGTTATCTGACCCTCCACCGCAGATGATGTGCCACTTGGCTGTATGGAATTAGCATAGGAAAATGGTCGACGCGGTGGCATGACAGTATGACAGAAACAAGCTATCGTGATCGACCTCCCTTCACTGCACCGTGAATGAGGTTGTCCAGCTCCTTGGTGTGTCAACGTGGGCTGTCTTACGGTGAAACTCCTTTATAAATTTTTTTTTTACTTAAACTGAAATTAAATAACTGAGAAGATGAAACTTCTTAATTATGACTTTTTTACTTGAACTGCTGAGTGAAACTGACGTACTGTCTTTTTACTATTCCTTGTCATCTCAACACTCACCAACAATATCCTAGCGCAACGCAAACTGACTGCTCAAAAATGATAACCTGACTTCAAATAATTAATACAAAAGAATGGCCCTAAGTTAGAAGCAATCCTAACAATAACCTATATATTACATAAGTCGCTTAGCTCACAAACATTTCCATTACCCGAACTACAGCAATGCTACAGGAACCAATACAGCCAGCTAAATAAAAGATTCTACCTACTGAAGGCTCTAACTACTGATAGGTATGTGGTTAGCAAAGGAAAGATTTTGTTGCAAAGCAAACAATGTATTTTTATCTTAATAATATGACATCCAGTTCAAGAAAACATATAATCGTCCATGACATCCAGTTCCAAAAATTATATAGTCGTGAATAATATTCAATCTCTAAGTCGGACACGTCCAGATCGTCCGCTCGCGCTAATACTGCAAAACCTTCAACACTGCTAATTATTAACCTGTAACCTCCATCACTGCTGGCTGTTCACCTCCAACTGCTAGTCCAACCAGCCACACAGTCTCTGACAGAGTGCACACAGCGCTATCAGAGTTATTAATGCAGTCTATCGCGCTGCCAACATACAGGCACATAAAAAGGCACCTTACAACGTGTTTACAAAGAATACTGTACCACTCAAACCCATGTAACACTGCGTAAGAACAATATGCGTAAAACTGTACTAACCGATGAAGACAGGAGACGAGTGTCGGCCCCGATAGCTGAATGGACACCAGCACGGTAGCTCAGCGTGTACGGTCAGAGGGATAGCTGCTCTCTGTAGAAAAAAAAATTATGTAAATAGATGAGCGATGGAGTTAAACAGCGTCAATGGACGTCCGCCCCGAACAAATGCAATGACTAATAACGAGCAAAATGAAAAAAAAAGCCGGCACCGTAGCTCAGCGTGTTCGGTCAGAGAGCGGGTTGCCCTCTGTAATAAAAAAACGAGTGAAAGGATCAACAACGAACTTGAACGGATGTCATGCGACTTCGCAACGACCAAACAAAAAAAAATTTAAAAAAATAGAAATGGTCAGCGTGACGGACTGCCGTCCTAAGGTGCCAGGGTTCGATTCCCTGCTGGGTCGGGGATTTTCTCCGCTCAGGGACTGGGTGTTGTGTTGTCTTCATCATCATTTCATCCCCATCCGGCGCGCAGGTCGCCCAGTGTGGTGTCGAATGTAATAAGACCTGCACCAAGGCGGCCGGACCTGCCCCGCAAGGGGCCTCCCGGCCAATGACGCCAAACACTCGTTTCCACTTACCGGAGATGAGTTTCGCATCTTATCAATGACACTCGGTTTCAAACCCAGCTACGAGAGGCGTTCAATAAGTAACGCAACAAAATTTTATGAAAGCAGATTTGTTTTTACTCAAGATTAAAATCCTCCATGTTACTCCCCATTCTGCTGACTACAATACGCTATTTTTCAACATAACCTCCGTTCAATGCGAACGCCTTACAAGGAGGGTCTGTATGTCCTCATGGTACCACTCTACTAGATATACACTCCTGGAAATGGAAAAAAGAACACATTGACACCGGTGTGTCAGACCCACCATACTTGCTCCGGACACTGCGAGAGGGCTGTACAAGCAATGATCACACGCACGGCACAGCGGACACACCAGGAACCGCGGTGTTGGCCGTCGAATGGCGCTAGCTGCGCAGCATTTGTGCACCGCCGCCGTCAGTGTCAGCCAGTTTGCCGTGGCATACGGAGCTCCATCGCAGTCTTTAACACTGGTAGCATGCCGCGACAGCGTGGACGTGAACCGTATGTGCAGTTGACGGACTTTGAGCGAGGGCGTATAGTGGGCATGCGGGAGGCCGGGTGGACGTACCGCCGAATTGCTCAACACGTGGGGCGTGAGGTCTCCACAGTACATCGATGTTGTCGCCAGTGGTCGGCGGAAGGTGCACGTGCCCGTCGACCTGGGACCGGACCGCAGCGACGCACGGATGCACGCCAAGACCGTAGGATCCTACGCAGTGCCGTAGGGGACCGCACCGCCACTTCCCAGCAAATTAGGGACACTGTTGCTCCTGGGGTATCGGCGAGGACCATTCGCAACCGTCTCCATGAAGCTGGGCTACGGTCCCGCACACCGTTAGGCCGTCTTCCGCTCACGCCCCAACATCGTGCAGCCCGCCTCCAGTGGTGTCGCGACAGGCGTGAATGGAGGGACGAATGGAGACGTGTCGTCTTCAGCGATGAGAGTCGCTTCTGCCTTGGTGCCAATGATGGTCGTATGCGTGTTTGGCGCCGTGCAGGTGAGCGCCACAATCAGGACTGCATACGACCGAGGCACACAGGGCCAACGCCCGGCATCATGGTGTGGGGAGCGATCTCCTACACTGGCCGTACACCACTGGTGATCGTCGAGGGGACACTGAATAGTGCACGGTACATCCAAACCGTCATCGAACCCATCGTTCTACCATTCCTAGACCGGCAAGGGAACTTGCTGTTCCAACAGGACAATGCACGTCCGCATGTATCCCGTGCCACCCAACGTGCTCTAGAAGGTGTACGTCAACTACCCTGGCCAGCAAGATCTCCGGATCTGTCCCCCATTGAGCATGTTTGGGACTGGATGAAGCGTCGTCTCACGCGGTCTGCACGTCCAGCACGAACGCTGGTCCAACTGAGGCGCCAGGTGGAAATGGCATGGCAAGCCGTTCCACAGGATTACATCCAGCATCTCTACGATCGTCTCCATGGGAGAATAGCAGCCTGCATTGCTGCGAAAGGTAGATATACACTGTACTAGTGCCGACATTGTGCATGCCCTGTTGCCTGTGTCTATGTGCCTGTGGTTCTGTCAGTGTGATCATGTGATGTATCTGACCCCAGGAATGTGTCAATAAAGTTTCCCCTTCCTGGGACAATGAATTCACGGTGTTCTTATTTCAATTTCCAGGAGTGTAGAAACCAAGGTCTTGCTGCATCAATAAACTTCCCATCATCCACGCTCTACTTGCCGGGGAAGGCCTCCTTCATTGAGCCAAACACATGGAAGTAGGAGGCTGCTAGCTCCTGGTAGTAAGGTGGATTAGGAAGAATAGCCCAGTGAAGTTTTGTAAGCTCGTCTCGGATGCTCAGACTTGCGTTGTCATGGATAAGGAGAACCGCACGACTGCTACGGTCGCAGGTTCGAATCCTGCCTCGGGCATGGATGTGTGTGATGTCCTTAGGTTAGTTAGGTTTAAGTAGTTCTAAGTTCTAGGGGACTGATGACCTCAGATGTTAAGTCCCATAGTGCTCAGAGCCATTTGAGCCATTTGATAAGGAGAAGTTCGATTGCATTTTTGCGGCGGAGAACACGCTGAAGTCGTTTCTTCAGTTTGCTGAGGGTAGCACATTACGCTCCACAGTTGATCCTTGCACCAAGAGGGCGTACATCTAACATAATGACCCCTTCAGAGTCCCATAAGACCAGGATGCGGGTTTGAAATTTTTCTTCGGAGAAGATGTGGTGTTGTGCCACTCCGTGGATTGCCGTTTTGTTTCGGTCCGAAGTGATGTACCCATTTTTAATTGCGAGTGAAGAGGTTCGACAAAAAATTGTCACGATCAGCCTCGTAGCGTGCAATCAATTCAGCACAGATGGTCCTTCGTCTTCTGTTAGGCGCCGGTTCCATCTGGTACACACCTTTGAATACCCTAACTGGTGACGAGTGTGTCAGCACTACCAGCAGAGACGTCCAGTTGAGATGTTTGATTGTGATCCGTCGATCACCTCCAATGAATGTGTCCGCATTTTCCAGTATCGCAGTCCGCAGCTCGTGGTCTCGCGGTCGCGGTCTCGCTTCCCGAGCACGGGGTTCCGGGTTCGATTCCCGGCGGGGTCAGGGGTTTTCACCTGGCTTGAGATGACTGGGTGCTTGTGCTGTCCTCATCATTTCATCATCATTCATTAAAGTGGCGAGACTGGACTGAGCAAAAGTTTAGAATTTTTAAGGGCGATGATAACCGCGCAGTTGCGCACACCACAAACCAAACATCATCATAATCATCATCCAGTGTCGCAAAAGTCATATATGCGTGCGGCCGGGCGGCACGGGGGAAATCGGATATGTTTGCGCGACTTTTCTGTGATAATGACAGATGCCTCGCCCAATGACTCTCTGTGCTTTCGTTCCTTGCCACGTTTCCGTTGCAAGCTACTATCAGTATCTGCAATGCTGTGGATTTCTGCCAAAAGAAAAGTGAGTTACAGCTCCCTGCTTGGATCGTACCTACGTTTTAGACGCCATTTAGAAGGTTACGTATAGCGCCGCCACCTATCTGACCTTTATGAAACTATAGGGGTTGAATCAGGAATATTGATCGATGTCCCACAACAAATTACGCATTTTTTCAACCGAAATTTGAACGTCCCTCTTAGAACGTCTGCTGTCAGTGAATGTAGGTCCACCTCAACTAATTTACAAGAGAAGAATGAGAATATAATTGTATGCGGAGGACTGTCACAATCTGGTACCTCACAAAAACCGTTGCTTACCCCGTGACAAATAACGCTGTACGTCTTCGGTGGATCAAACAATACACGAACTGTACAGTTACTGATTGAAGGATTGTAAAGTGTCGTAATTATGGCTCTTTCCAACTGATGTAGGGGTCGAGTGCACGGATGATCCTATCTGTCTTCCGTTCCATGACTTGCGCCCGGCCGGCCGCGGTGGTCTCGCGGTTTTAGGCGTTCAGTCCGTAGCCGCGCGACTGCTACGGTCGCAGGTTCGAATCCCGCCTCGGGCATGGATGTGTGTCATGTCCTTAGGTTAGTTAGGTTTAAGTAGTTCTAAGTTCTAGGGGACTGATGACCACAGATGTTAAGTCCCATAGTGCTCAGAGCCATTTGAACCATTTTGAACTTGCGCCCGATCATTCAGGTTATTGTGAAAATGAACCAGGATGCTTTTACAAACATTCTCGGTTAAATAAGTATTGCCCTTGCTTCTATATCTTCGAGTACGCTGTGCGCAAAGATGATAAAAGCCGTGTGGTTTGACGAACACTCACACCGGGACCGTCCCTACTCGTCATCACCGATTTCGTCCAAAGTTTATTGCTTCACGACTGCGGTTGGCGCAGCGATATAGGTGCAGAGCGGTAAACCGCGTATCGTTGGGTCGTCTCGATGTAGTAACATTTTTTCAATTTTCATATTACTTACCCTCCAAATAAACTGAAATAATGCTCTATATATTGTATTTATTAATGTTTTCATAGAAGCATGAAAAGGAAGGCAAGGGAAAATTTGGGTTTGCAAATAAATTTCCACAAAGGTATTCTAAGGCGTACGGGACAACTGCCAGTTGATGGTTCACATGTGCTGGGGTGACATTCATCATAAAAATAGGAAAAGCTCTTCCACATGTTTCCTATAGAAAAACAAACTTGCTTTCAGTTCATAGAAGGTTTTCTTTCATTGCACAAATTGGAGACTAACAATACCTAACCCAACATCAAATGTTGGTGATCACGAGGAGGCCTAAATTAGCGTTTAATGTCGCGTCAACAACGGCGTCATTACAGACGAAGCCCAAGCTCGGATTATGGAAGGGTTGGGGACGAATCAGCCGTGCCCTCTCAGCAGAACCATTCCGGCATTTACGTGAAGCGATTTATGACCGGACGCGGGCCTGAACCATCGGCCTAAATGCGAGTCAAGTGTGCCAAGCACTGCGCCATCCCGCTTGGCTGGCTATGATAGCTGGTAATACACACTGGAATGTATTTTGATGCAGTCTTCTCAGAGTGTGATTTTTATTCACCTTCGATGAGGTATTAGCAATTTTGAAGGATTATGATCAAATTCTTTACCTCACGATAAAAGAATTCCTCGCAGAATTGCACTGCCGTAGTGCATTTTAGGGGAATCACTTCAAAACTGCAGGATGACAATCCAAAATATTCCTTTGCCTCTCCCTCTCATTCCTTTTAAGAAAATATTAATAAATGCAGTATACTGAGTATTATTTCGATTAATTTTAAGTGTAAGTAACGTAAAAGTTACCGCGTAGGAATTCGACCCAAGACCCTCGGGCTACCGTTCTGCATCGTCCCCGCTGCGTCAACCGGTGCCTTGAATCTTCGGTAACATAATTCGTTCATGCCACGCCAGACTCGCGCCACGAATTCTGCTTTGCTCTAAACGCTCGGCGATCTGTCACTTTGATTTCTGGCCAACTGCTGCTAATATACAGCGAAGAGCCAAAGAAATTGGTATACCTGCCTAATATCGTGTAGGGCCCCTGCGAGCACGCAGAAGTGCCGCAACAAGACGTGGCATGGACGCGATTAATATCTGAAGTTGTGCTGAAGGGAACAGACAGTCCTGCAGGACTGCCCACAAATCTGACAGATTACGAGGCGTTGGAGATCTCTCCTGAACAGCACATTGCAAGGCTTCCCAGGTATGCTCAATAATATTCATGTATGGGGAGTTTGGTTCCCCAGCGCAAGTGTTTAAACTCAGAAGAGAGTTCCTGGAGACACTCTGTAGTAACCCTGGACTGTGGCCTGTCGCATTGTCCTGCTGAAATTGCCCAAGTCCGTCGGAACGCACAATGGACGTTAATGAATGCATGTGGTCAGACAGCATGATTACGTGCGTGTCACCTTTCACAGACGTATTTAGACGTATCACGGGTCTCATTATCACTCCTAATGCACACGCCCCACACCATTACAGAGCCTCCACCAGCTTGAGCACTCCACTGCTGACATGCAGGGGACCCTTACACGTCCAACCGCTCGATTCAATTTGAGACGAGACTCGTCCGACCAGCAACACGTTTCCAGCATCAACAGTTTAATGTCGGTGTCGACGGGCCCAGGCGAGGTGGAAAGCTTTGGGTCATGCAGTCATCAAGGGTACACTTGTGGGCCTTTGGCTCCGAAAGCTCATATCGATGATGTTTCGTTGACTGGTTCGCACGCTGACACCTTTTGATGGCCCAGCACTGAAATCTGTAACGATTTGCGAAAGGGTTGCACTTCTGTTAAGTCGAAAGATTCTCTTCACTCGTCGTTCGTCCCATTGTGAACGACGCGTGGGTGCTATTCTGTCATTCTGCCCAACGGATTAATGTGAGATGTACCCTTTACCCTGTGGCTCCTGCAAGAAGCAATTTCCACCCCCACACTACTACAGAAGTCAGACTGACGCTCCGAACGTTCTAAAGAGAAATGCCTGAAAAACTTTGAGCAATAAATATCTTCTGGAGTCGTCCGCTGTAAGGAAATCAAACAAAAATTCACAAAATTTCTTACGTAACTAATGGGATACTTGGGTACTGGAGTAGTGCTAGTTAGTGTAAGAAAAACATGAACTAACGAATTTTTTTTTTTTTTGCAAAAATTCTGAGAAATCACAATGGCACTTTTAGTTATGAACTGAACAAGTTATTTCCGGGTTCTTTTCGGAATGTGAAGTTACCTTTTAAGGATAGGATTCGCTTAAGAAATTTCTATACAAAGTTTAAGACTGTTATTGACTTGGCAGAATGGCTGAGTGATGCGCCTACTCAACTGGAATAACTATCCGTTAGAATGTTGCTAGGTATGGTCGAGGCTGTCGCGTGTGAAATGCAGTGAAGTGTACTGTTGTGGAGGAAATATGGGGCTCGCAAGAGCTGTAGCGCACAATACCGTAAGCTGTGATGACTGCTGTCTGCGCCGCTCGCTGCTGACAAATAAGATAACTCTCGTTCTATCTGGATGGACCTTCGCCAATCAAACTCTCCCTACACCTTGATGAAGTCAAGGACTCCTATTCGCCCCTAGTCTAACTATTGGCGTGGTACACTGGTCAGATAACCAGTCCACCACGATGCCACTCAAAAATTCGTTCACAGGCGTTTAACTATAACTCTGTCCGTTCACACTGCACAATAAGTGTGGTGGCCAAGACAGTGAACAGGACTCAATTTAGAGTCGCACCCCGATTTGCTCTCGACAGAGGTGCTCTCCCAGTGAAGTACTGAGGAGAGACTTGTTCCCCGCTCTTTGAGTACACGTACGAGCGCGCACGCTCTCGTTACGTGTTCTCGCTCCAAGAGCGACAACGGAACGGACCCTCTCCACGCCAGACGTGAAGGGGTATATCTTTCGGTCTCTTCCATTACTCCTTCAGCTCAAGGCGTCAGGAATATCGTCTGCCAATCAGCATTGCTCTTCTAAAACGGGAGAATGACGTTTCGTTTAAGGTGACCAATCCGGAAATCTGTAGCATCGGCGTTTGGCGTTTGCTGTCTCCCTGTGAAAACCTCTGAAACTGCGTGCTATGTTTGTAAAGAATGCGTAGGCTGGGCGCTCCCACACAATGTAGCGGAATTTGCTTTCAAGCCAAACACGGGCTTGTTCTCCATTTCACTCGGGCAAACGCTGTCTGCTCTACGGGCGGTCGCCGGCCGACGTAGATAGGTTGACTCATCCTCTGAAGGGACCAGCCTCCTGGCATGCAGTTTGCCACTCCCGAACTAAAAGCTTTTGTGACCGTTGTGTCTTGAATGTGTGTGTGTATGCCAGCCTCGAGTATTTCAATCTCGGTGCGCACTTGCGATTTATTTGTTATTTGCATAGATAAGGTGGGTAGATCACGTAACTAATGAGGAGGTATTGAATAGGATTGGGGAGAAGAGAAGTTTGTGGCACAACTTGACTAGAAGAAGGGATCGGTTGGTAGGACATGTTTTGAGGCATCAAGGGATCACAAATTTAGCATTGGAGGGCAGCGTGGAGGGTAAAAATCGTAGAGGGAGACCAAGAGATCAATACACTAAGCAGATTCAGAAGGATGTAAGTTGCAGTAGGTACTGGGAGATGAAGAAGCTTGCAAAGGATAGAGTAGCATGGAGAGCTGCATCAAACCAGTCTCAGGACTGAAGACCACAACAACAACTGATATCATTTACATGAATTCATACAACATTGACTTTATCTTATCGAGTTTGGGTTCGAATGAAGCGTCTTGATGTGCGGAATATGCTTGTGAGGGCGGAATATGTAAGCAATGAAGGTCAGAAGACCATGACGTCTTACACCGTTCTTGCAGGATCTTTTTCCAGCCATAGCGATGTTGGAGATTTGATGTTTTACCAGATATCTGATATTCACAGTACACTCGTGAAATGCTTGTACGAGAAAATCCCCACTTCATCGCTACCTTGGGGATGCTTTGTGACATCGCTCGTGCGCCGACTATAACATCAAGTTAAAACTCACTTAAAACTTGATAACCTGTCATTGCGGCAGCAGTAAGCGACCTAACAATTGCGCCAGACACTGCTGTCTTAAATAGGCGTTGCCGACCGCAGTGCCATATTCTTGCCTGTTTACATACCCCTGTATTTGAATATGTATGCCTATATCAGTTTCTTTGGTCCTTCATTGTAGTAAATTTGCACGAAATCGACGATGACGGGTAGGCGCTGTTCCCTTATCAGACATCCCATCGCATCTCATCTCAACAGTGCGCTTAATTATCCAACCTTAATCCTATAACAAACGCTATGCTTATCATCGATCACGCCCTGCACAAAGGCTTGCGGAGTATTTATGTAGATGAGGATGCAATCACTAAATGAAGGAATGAAGGAGGTCAGCCCTACCTCTCCTATTCAACTCCCATGCAGTGAAGGGTAAATTTCATCTTGTCTTGTTGTCTCGGGGGGAATGAGTAACATGACAGTGGAGACTGCTGGGTGAGGGAGTTTGATTGCCGCGGCGGTAGAAACCAGCCGTGAGAGCGTCCTGGTGACCGCGAGGTCGCCTCAGTGACATTGGCCTCGACGACGGCTTTCGCAGGGCCAGCGATTGCTACCGCTGCGCCAGAGAGCGATCTGAGAAAGTCGCGACACGCAGGTGGCCACAAAGTCGCACCTTCCGACGCTGAGTTTGCCGCGGACCTGACGTCAGAGCCTCCTGAGAGGAAGGCGTTGTCTCTCTAGAGAAAACATACATCGAAAGTGTTTCTGCTAGCAGGAGTAGATAGACATTTGTTAGTATCCCACTTAGTTGGACGCGACTTCACCCTACCGAGTATAGACTGGGATGTCTATGGATTCATTACAAGGGGTACAAACGGACAGTATTGCGAAGTACTTCGCGTTTTCCGAAAACTGTCTTGAAAAGCTAGTTAGACAGCCCACACGCAATGGAAATATGTTAGACCTCGTAGCTACAAAAAGGCCAGACCTTATCGCCGGCTTCTGTGGCCGAGCGGTTCTAGGCGCTTCAGTCCGGAACCGCGCTGCTGCTGCGGTCGCAGTTTCGAATCCTGCCTCGGGCATGGATGTGTTTGATGTCCTTAGGTTAGTTAGAACTACTTAAACCTAAGTCTAGGGGACTGATGGCCTCAGATGTTAAGTCCCATAGTGCTTAGAGCCATTTGAACGATTTAGAAAATGGTTCAAATGGCTCTGAGCACTATGCGAGTTAACTTCTGACGTCATCAGTCGCCTAGAACTTAGAACTAATTAAACCTAACCAACCTAAGGACATCACACACATCCATGCCCGAGGCAGGATTCGAACCTGCAACCGTAGCGGGCGCTCGGCTCCAGACTGTAGCGCCCAGAACCGCACGGCCACTCCGGCCGGCTGAACCATTTAGACCTTATCGACGGCGACAATACAGAGACAGGGATTAGTGATCATGTTGTCATCAAACGACTGTGGCTACTAAAGATAATTAATCCATCAAGAAGGCTGGGAGAATATTTCTGCTAGAACGAGCAGATAAGCAGTTGTTAGAACCCTCTTAAACAATGAACTGACATAATTTATTTCCGGTACAACGCACGTAGATAAATTATGAGCAAAGTTTAAACGGATTGTAAATCGTACTCTGGAGAAGTGTGAACCCAATAAATGGATTAAGGACGGGAAAGACCCACCGTGGTTTAACAACTAAATTCGAAAAAAAGCTGAGGAAGCAAAGACTGTCGCACTATCGTTTCAAAAGAGAACGTGCAAATGACAATAGGCAAAAGTTAATAGAAAGTCATGCGTCTGTAAAAAGATCGATGCGGGAATCTTGCAACAACTAGCATCGCCATACCTTAGCAATACATCTTACCGAGAACCCGAGAAGATTGCGGTCCGACGTGAAACCGCTAAGTGGCTCTAAGGCCTCTATCCAATCACTCGCTGACCAGCCTCGTGTGGCAGTAGAAGATAGCAAAAGTAGAGCCGAAGTCTTAAATTTCACCTATAAGAAATTTTCCAAGTAGGATAATCGTACAAACATATCGTCGCTTGACCATCCCACAGACTCCATTATGAAGGATACAGAAATAAGCATCGCTCGTGTTGATACACAGCTGAAAAAGAGTTGAAAGCAAATAAGTCACAAGGTCCTGATGAAATCCCAGTTCGGTTTAACAAAGAGCCTCTACAGCATTGCTCCCGTACTTAGCTTGCATTTATCGTGAATCCCTCGCCCAGCGCAAAGTACCAAGGGACTGCATAAAAGCGCAGGTGACTCCTGCACACAAAAACCGTAAAGAACGGACCCGCAAAATTACAGACCAATATCCCTAACACCGGTTTGCTGCAGAATCCTCTAACATATTCTCAGTTCCAACGTAATAAATATCCTTGAGAGAGGAAAGCTTCTATCTACAAATCAGCACGGTTTTAGGAAGCATCACTCGTACGAAAATCAGCTTGCCCTTTTCTCACATGAGATCCTGCCATGAATGTAGGGCAACAGGCACATTCCATATTTCTAGATGTCCGAGAAAGATTTGACACAGTGCCTCACTAAAGCTGCTAACGAAGGTACAAGCATACGGAATACGTTCACAGGTATATGAGTGGCTCGATGACAAGTTATAGAACTCAGTATGTTGTACGCGACGGCGAGTGCTCGCCAGAGAAAAGGATATCGCCAGCAGTGCCCCAGGGATATTCTGGCATTGCCCTCCCAGTATATATTTTCTTTAATGTCGTTTGTTGTTAGAAATATTAACTTATTCCCAAGAGTTAGCAGCTTTCACTCAGTTAATACTAGGCAGAAATCAAATCTGCATGTGGAATGCACTTCCTTGACTCTTGTGCAGAAAGGAGTGCACTATTCTGCTGCATCCATTTTCAGTAAGCTACCACAAGAACTCAAAAATCTTAGCAGTACATCTACATCTACATTCATACTCCGCAAGCCACCCAACGGTATGTGGCGGAGGGCACTTTACGTGCCACTGTCACAAACACTTTTAAGTCTAAACTGAAGAGTTTCCTCATGGCTCACTCCTTCTATTCTGTCGAGGAGCTCCTGGAAGAGTTGAAAAATTAAGCAAATTCCAGTGTTACATTGTTGATTTTCTTTATTTAAACTTACGAATAGTCGCCTGAATATGTTTCTTATATTTCATTTTATCTGTTTCTACTATCGTGTTATAATTTCATGTATTGACTCGTTCCATGACCATGGAGACTTCTTAATTTGGTCCCACGGAACAATAAATAAATAAATAAATATAGGATCTCTGTTATTTTCTATGTACATAAATGATCGCGGACATGGTAAGCGACAATCTGGCGCTGTTTACTGATGATATTGTGGTGTACGTGAAGGCGTAATTGTAGGTGGATACAAGATGATATACACAAAATTTCTTGTTGGTGTGATGAATGACAGCTAGCTCTAAATGTAAGAAAATTGTAAGTTAATGCATATGAGTAGCAAAGACGAATCCGTAACGTTCGAATACAGTAAGAGTAATGTGCTGCTTGACATAGTTACGTCGATCAAATATCTAAGCATAACGTTGCAAAGCGGTATCAAATGGAATGAGCACGTGAGGACTTTAGTAGGGAATGCGAATGATCAACTTCGGTTTATTGGGAGAATTTTTGGAAAGTGTGATTCATGTTAAGGCAGACCCTTATAGGAGACTAGTGCGACCCACTGTTGAGTATTGTTGCAGTGCTTGGGATTCGCATCAGGTCGGATTAAAGGAAGACATCGAAGCACTTCACAGACTTGCTGCTAGATTTTTTACTGGTGGGTTCGAACAACTCGCAGGTATTACGCAGATGTTTCGGGAACTCAAATGGGTATCACTGGAGAGAAGGCGACGTTCTTTTCCAGGAACGGTATTGAGAAAATTTAGTAAACCGGCATTTGAGGTTGACTGCAGAACTCTACTGCCGCCAATGTACATTTCACGTAAGGACCATGAAGATAATATTAGAGAGATTAGGGCTTATGTGGAAACATAGACAGTCGTTTTTCCCTCTCTGTTTGCGAGAGGAATAGAAGACAAATGACTATTACTGGTACAGGGTACCCTTCGCCACGCGTGGAGACCTGCGGAGTATGTATGTAGATGCAAATGACTTTTTCTCAGTGCATTTCCAAAGCCAATAGCTTTTCTTTTTTGCTATTATGGGAGACCGGGGATTGTTGATATACAGAGTAAGTCCTCATACAGCTTCTTTCTTATTGTGCTGCTATAGGCGGCTAAGAGCAAGTATCGCCAGTGAAACTACTGAAGTAACATTATTATAGTCTCAATGTTAAGAGAGCTACCAGAAAGGAAGGACTGTAAGTTGCTTGGTTGTCAAGCACGTCAGTATATTCTTTCACACAAAGTTTTTGTTATTCTGTGAAGCTCAAGACTATCGATGCGTTTTAATACTCACACGCCAGCGCTGAGAATTGTGTTTCTCACTGTGGCGCGACACACATATTCAAAAAAATGGTTCAAATGGCTCTGAGCACTATGGGACTTAACATCTGAGGTCATCAGTCCCCTAGAACTTAGAACTACTTAAACCTAACTAACCTAAGGACATCACACACATCCATGCCCGAGGCAGGATTCGAACCTGCGACCGTAGCAGTCGCGCGGTTCCGGACCGAAGCGCCTAGAACCGCTTGGCCACCGCGGCAGGCCACACATATTCGAACGCCCTCGACAAATATTTTAATATACTGACGTTCTCTTTTGAAAGTCGCGTAAGTCCATTCCTTTAAAACATCTAGAAGATCATATAAAAAAGTTTTACACTACGTTAATCACAAATTATGTCATAACTAATTTTTTTCAAAAAGCTGTCTCGTTGAAGGGTCAAACAAAATTGTATTCGTAACTGTTCGTTGCACTTGACTGCTAGGTAATACAACATAAGTTAGTGTATAACTGGTAGTATAGTTGACAGAGTCGTCCATCAATCACTGGTGATACACACCACATGATGGGAGGATCTAGCATAAGGCCCCCTGCTACACACTGCCCTATGGAAGATCTAAAATGAGCCACTGGTGATACACACTGCCTAATGGGAGGATCTAGTATGAACCACTGGTGGTACACACTGCCCAATTGGAGGATCTACTGTGAGCCACTGGCAGTACACGTTGCGCAATGGGTAGAACTAGCTTGAGCCACCAGTGATACACACAGCCCAATGGGAGGATTTAGCACGAGCACAGATGGTACACACTGCCTAATGGGAAGATCTAGAGTGAGTCTCTGGTGACACACTGCCAAATGGGATGATCTAGTGTAAGCCATTGGTCATACACGATGCCTGAAGGGTGGAGCTAGCTTGCACCACTGGTGGTACATGCTGCCTGATGGAAGGGTCTAGAGTGAGCCACTGGTAGTACACACTTCCTGATGACAGGATCGAGCATGAGTCAATGTTGGCATACTTCACCTGATGGAAGGAATTATTGGGAGCCACCATTGTTACAAGTTTCCCAAGTATAAGTGATACACACAGCCCAATGGGAGAGTCTAGTGTGAGTCATTGGTGGTACACAGCCCAATGGGCAAGACTAGCTCGAACCAGTGGTACACACTGCCTGATGGATGGACCTAGTGCGAGCTACCAGTGGTACATTCATCATGTTGGGAGGATGCAGCGTGAGACACTGGTAGTTCACGCTGCCTGATGGAGGATCTACCATGAGTCACTGCTGATACACGCTGCCCGATGGTAGGATCTACCATGAGCCACTGGTGGTACATGCTGCCCGATAGATGTGAGGATCTAGCATGAACCACTGGTAGTATACGCTGCCCAATGAGAGGATCTAGTTTGAGCAACCAGTGATACATGCTGCCCTATGAGAGGATATAGTGTGAGTCACTGGTAGTACACGTTGACGGACAGGAGGGTCTAGCATGAGCCTCCGGGGTACATGCTGCCTGATGTGAGGATCTAGCTTGAGCCCCCATTGGTACATGCTGTGCAGTTGAAGGATCTGGTGTTAGCCACTGGTCGTACACATTACCCGATGGGAGGATCTAGTGTGAGTCACTGGTGGTAGAGGATCAAGTGTGAGCCCCCCTGTGGTAAACTTTACTCATTGGGGGATCTAGCGTGAGCCACCAGTGGTACACACTGATTTGAACGTGTTAAACAGTTGTGGTATGTAGGGATGCCAACAACAGTTCTATTCCACTGCTTCACAAAACTTTTTTTTACAAACCTCAGGCAGCCATCATGTATGAATAGTCCTGCTGATGTAAGTTGGCCTCTTAGTTTAGGGGGATGTTGACACAGAGTATGTGACAATCACCAACTTACATCTCACAAACATTTTTTATGTCGATGTCTGTAACTAGTGTCTAACTACCTTCAGTTGCAGTTTTGCAACGAGGAAATACAAAAGTGAGTGGAAGGGAGACGTGCTCTGCTCAGACTTTATGACTGATTCAAAATCCCGGTACAGTCCTTTAATCTAATCTCCCAGCTATATATCTACCCCAGTCACACTGACATCGAGGCGAATTGTGGTATTAGAAGACAGGAACTGTGCATCACACTATGGTTAACTGTTAACATTTCGGTGACCATACGTTCTTAGAAGAGTCAACATGCTGCTCTTTCAGACGTGTATCTCGCGTTAAGATTATGATGGTAAGATTAGAGAATTCGAATTCAAACAGATGCTTACTAACAATAGGTAATCCCACAAATGATTTGTGACAGAAACGTGAAAGGAAGAAGACGACAGTAGTATAAAAATTACATTCCGCTCGCCGCTATAACATGGCTTGCAAAGCATATATGCAGATGTAGACGAAATAAAAGCATTATAATTTCTGAATTACAACACAAAATTCTAAATTCTTAGATTTTTATATTGGTAAGGGCCTGAACTGGAAGTTTCATGCTATAGATATCCTTCACGGTCACAGCTCTACAACTTTTGCAGTACACCAGATTTTGGAGATGAATGTGTCATGTAGTATAACTTGCACGATGTTCATCATTTGTGTATTACAAAATCATATTCGAGGATCACTTGTTAGAGGAAGGAAGGGTATATTGAACAGAAACGTGAAATAAGGATAACATATGGCGTCCATTCTAGAACCCCTTTAAGAAGTCTCTTTAAACAGTTGATAATGATAACAGCCTCAATATACATTCATTTACTATTCATTTATTTATAACTTTGTAGCCCGACCAGATTAGGGACTTTAGGGTCCTCTCTTTATATCTGACCAGGAACAACACATATAAAAATATTACGTAACATTCAAAATAATAATTTGCGTTATTAATAAAATAATAATTTGTGTTAATAATTATAGTAATACTAACAATGATGATAAAGTAATGAAGAAATTATTAATGATATTAACTAGTTATTGTGTAATAAAAATTTGTATTATTAACAGAAAGCAATAATTTGAAATAACAATAATAATAGTAATTCTAATAATAAAAATAATAATAATCACTATAGAAGCATTAAGAATGATATTGCTTACTTCAGCACTCCCGAAGCCCTGATTGTTATTAGGAGAAGTGGAAGGGATAATAAAAGAGTAGTGGATTGAAACGAAAGTGACAATCGTCGCTGGGAAGGAAAAGAATTTCACCAGGGAACTCTGTAGAGAAGGGGAGATTTAAGTGCTGTAGGATGGAGAGGTTGATGAGAGTGAGCTGCAAGAAAAGGTAGCTATTGTGGTAGCTGTGTTTTGAAGTATAAAAAGTTTTTAATTTCTGTAATATTTTGAGGGAGATTGTTCTAAAGTTGGGTTCCTGGTACAGATAATGATTTAGAGAATATGGCGGTGTAGTGTTGTGGTACAGAGAGGATTTTGCTTTGTTGAGGTCGAGTATTGCTGAGTTTAGTGTGAGGGTTGAAGATAAATAGAAAGGATTACAATGACAAAGTTTCTTGTCAAAAATTAATCACAATTCTAAGACATCAATAACATTCATAAATGTAATACCAGAAAAAGAAATTATTTACACCAGCCATCATTCCGGTATAGTGCGGCACAGGTAGGAGTGAGGTATTCAGCGAAAGAAAAATCTGTCACCACTTAGCCTGTGATGCAAAGAATACAACATGTAATGAAATTAACTTCGAATAGTAGTTGAAATTGATATAATGTGTGTGTGTGTGTGTGTGTGTGTGTGTGTGTGTGTGTGCGTGTGTGTGTGACAGAGAGAGAGAGAAAGAGAGAGAGAGAGTCTGGACGAAGTTAAGTGTAAATCATTTAATGTAAATACAATTAGCATCCGACAATCATTCTCGCGGTCAGAATGTTCCCAGTTTTTGACTCACAAGATAAAGTGGCCTCGGAAGTTCAGATGCACAAAATTGTGGTTATTACGTAAATCACCATTCCAAAAACTGTGGTGTGAGCCCCTAGCACGCAAAGCTGCAGCCTAACCAGCAGAGACATTTTAGTGATCACCTATACAGGGTCTACGAAAGGAACTTGGCAACGCGGAGGAGCGAAATACCGATATAATATTAATAGGACCAAAAATACATATATTTCAGTTTCATATCTCGTGACTTATTACTGCATTTCCCTCCACATAAAAATAAAAACTGAACAACAAAATTTTCGTTGGACCTAATACCGCTGCACAGCTACTCTACTGGCCATTAAAATTGCTACACCACGAACATGACGTGCTACAGACGCGAAATTTCACCGGCAGGAAGAAGATGCTGTGATGTGCAAATGATTAGCTTTTCAGAGCATTCTCATAAGGTTGGTGCCGGTGGCGACACCTACAACGTGCTGACACGAGGAAAGTTTCCAACCGATTTCTCATACCCAAACAGCAGTTGACCGGCGTTGCCTGGTGAAACGTTGTTGTGATGCCTCGTGTAAGGAGGAGAAATGCGTACCATCACGTTTCCGACTTTGATAAGGGTCGGATTATAGCCTATCGCGATTGAGATTTATCGTATCGCGACATTGCTGCTCGCGTTGGTCGAGATCGAATGACTGTTAGCAGAATGTGGAATCGGTGGGGACGTTTGCAAGGCAACAACCATCTGCACGAACAGTTCCACGACGTATGCAGCAGCATGGACTATCAGCTCGGAGACCATGGCTGCGGTTACCCTTGACGCTGCATCACAGACAGGAGCGCCTGCGATGGTGTACTCAACGACGAACCTGGGTGCACGAATGGCAAAACTTCATTTTTTCGGATGAATCCAGGTTCTGTTTACAACATCATGATGGTCGCATCCGCGTCTGGTAACATCGCGATGAACGCAGATTGGAAGCGTGTATTCGTCATCGTCATACTGGCGTATTACCCGGCGTGATGGTATGGGGTGACGTTGGTTACACGACTCGGTCACCTCATGTTCGCACTGACAACACTTTGAACAGTGGACGATACATTTCAGATGTGTTACGACCCGTGGCTCTACCCTTAATTCGATCCCTGCGAAACCCTACATTTCAGCAGGATAATGCACGACTGCATGTTACAGGTCCTGTAAGGGCCTTTCTGGATGCAGAAAATGTTCGACTGCTGCACTGGCCAGCACATTCTCCTGATCTCTCACTAATTGAAAACGTCTGGTCAATGGCGGCCGATCAACTGGCTCGTCACAATACGCCAGTCACTACCCTTGATGAACTGTGGTATCGTGTTGAAGCTGCATGGGCAGCTGTACCTGTACACGCCATCCAAGCTATGTTTGACTCAATGCCCAGGCGTATCAAGGCCGTTATTACGGCCAGAGGTGGTTGTTCTGGGTAGTGATATCTCAAGATCTATGCACCCAAATTGCGTGAAAATGTAATCACATGTCAGTTGTAGTCTAATATATTTGTCCAATGAATACCCGTTTATCATCTGCATTTCTTCTTCGTGTAGCTATTTTAATGGCCAGTAGTGCATTCAGCCTTCAAAGTCCAGGTCTGGTATTTGAATGAAGTGGTCAAAGCAAATTGGAGCAGAAGAATATGGACTTCTGACTAAACCCCTTGTTCACATTCAAGATCACTTTCGCATTCGATGGGCCCATATTATTACCATCGTTCTAAATTAACGAGTGAGAGGTTTGATCTTGGAATACTTTAATGCAGAAGTGATGTTGAATGTTAAAAATGGTTTAGTCGGATGTGCATATTTATCTGTTCCACGTTGCTTTTACCACTTCGTTGAAACCCCACACATCTAGTTTTAATGCTGAACAACTGTGCAGCAGTGTCAGGTCTGTAGAAAATTTTATTCTTCAGATATTATAATTATTTCAAACAGAGCGAAATACAGCAATAAGTCATGACGAATGCGTGTTTTTGATTTCATTATATCAGTGTTTTGTTTCTTCGCGTTGCCAAAATTACTCTCTTAGGGCTTTAGTAGGTCTCCATTCAAATGTCTCTCGTAGTAATCCAAGAAGTTTTGCATGCAAATGGCCCATACCAGTGCTTTTGGAATGAGTGATTTATGTTCTAAGCGCAGTTTCGTGAGATTCTGAGCGTTCGAGATCGCACATTTACCTAGTGAGATAGGGTACTAGAATTATAACACGGACGCATTCCACATCATTCTCAAAGACCGTAGCTACTAGCCATTGAATATGCAGATAACTAAGTAACTAACTAAATTGTGGGTACAAACGTGCTTCTCCAATTAAGTCCGTTGTATAATACGCTCTAGCTAGATGACTATCATAGATCGTCTGACGAATTTCACTGCAGATTCAACTGACGAGTTCTAGATTAAATGTACAACGGTGGATACTGAAGAGTCGAGTCTCAGATCACAGGGAGTTGGCGAGTTCGGAGACGACGTCATAGGACTCGTTGGAAAGTTTAAAGCGAGCACACAGAGCTCATTTCTGATCTCCAACGGACAACCAGTAATACACTCTCCAGTCATAATATTACGATCGGAGTCAATGTGCTATAAACACTCGCGGACGTCCGGTAGCAGCTCCAGCAGTGCAGAGTACAAAAATGTGTCGGGGAAACGCGGTAACAGTGCAGTCGTTGTCGTACTGCGGAAACGGAGCGATTTATCTGACGTCCAAAATGGCATGGTCATTGGCTTTCGGACCAAGGGTGGAAGCATTATCGAAACGGGTAAGTTTATAAGGTGTCCGCGTGACGCCATGGTTGAAGTATGGCAAATGGAGCTATCGAAAACCAATGCTGAGGCAACTGTGGTGCACCACAGCCATAAATGAAGGCGATGAACTACAGTTGCGGTGGCGTGTACGGAAGAATAGCTGTGTAACTTCAAAAATGTTCAAATGTGTGTGAAATCTTAAGGGACTCAACTGCTAAGATCATCAGTCCCTAAGCTGACACACTACTTAACCTAAATTATTCTAAGAACAAACACACACACCCATGCCCGAGGGAGGACTCGAACCTCCGCCGGGACCAGCCACACGGTACATGACTGCAGCGACCTAGACTGCTCTGCTAATCCCACGCGGCAGCTGTGTAACTATTGAGCAACTGACAGCCCAGACGAACCAAGGGGCTACGGATAGCGCCTCCTCAATGACCGTTCAGTGAACGTCGCTGAATGTGG